>NW_027517886.1:0-38842 GCF_048772815.1 Callospermophilus lateralis
AGGTTGTAGCATTCGTTTGCAGGAACAGTTAGAAATTATAGGTTTCACTCTGTTTTCTCCTATATTGACAGATGCAGTTAGAACTCTAAATCAAACACGGTTTGTGCTAGCTTCTTGAAACTTGACACAATAAAGTAGTTCTACGTTCTATCTCTAAGGTTTGTTTCCTCTTGTATCCTAAAGCTGGGACTGGCGAATAACACTTATACTGAAAGGGGTTGCCAAACTTACAACACACTAGAGTCTCCTGAAATCTCAACATATATTTTTTCATCCAATCTTCATGATACTTTCAAGTAATGATCAGTACACCAATCCCACTTGGATGCCAAAGTTTAGTTCTCCTAGATTGAAGCATTCTTTTGGAGTAACAGTTTGAATTTTTAGGTTTCACTCTGTTTTCTCCTATATTGACAAATGTAGTTCGAACTCTAAATCAAACACGGTTTGTGCTAGCTTCTTGAAACTTGAAACAGTAAAGTAGTTCTACATTCTAATTTTATTTTTTGTTTCCTCTGGATGTAGACCTAAGCAGAGACTGACGAAGGACACATTCAATGAAAGGCGTTGTTATTCTGCCAAAATACTACAGTCTCCTGAAATCTCAACATATTTTTTTTTCCGACCTTCATGATAATTTCATGTAATCAGCAGTACACCAATAAAACGTGGATGTTCAAGTTTCGTTCTCCTAGCTTGAAGCATTCGTTTGCAGTAACAGTTTGAATTTTTAGTTTTCACTCTGTTTTCTCCTATATTGACAGATGCAGTTCGAACTCTAAATCAAACATGGTTTGTGCTAGCTTCTTGAAACTTGACACAATAAAGTAGTTCTACGTTCTATCTCTAAGGTTTGTTTCCTCTTGATGTAGCCTTAAGCAGAGACTATCGAATAACACTTTAAATGAAAGGCGTTGTTAAGCTTCCAAAAAACTACCGTCTCCTGAAATCTCAACATATATTTTTTCATCCAATCTTCATGATTCTTTCAAGTATTGATCAGTACACCAATCCCACTTGGATGCCAAAGTTTAGTTCTCCTAGATTGAAGCATTCTTTTGGAGTAACAGTTTGAATTTTTAGGTTTCACTCTGTTTTCTCCTATATTGACAAATGTAGTTCGAACTCTAAATCAAACACGGTTTGTGCTAGCTTCTTGAAACTTGAAACAGTAAAGTAGTTCTACATTCTATTTTTATTTTTTGTTTCTTCTGGATGTAGACCTAAGCAGAGACTGACGAAAGACACATTCAATGAAAGGCGTTGTTATTCTGCCAAAATACTACAGTCTCCTGAAATCTCAAAATATTTTTTTTTCCGACCTTCATGATAATTTCATGTAATCAGCAGTACACCAATAAAACGTGGATGTTCAAGTTTCGTTCTCCTAGCTTGAAGCATTCGTTTGCAGTAACAGTTTGAATTTTTAGTTTTCACTCTGTTTTCTCCTATATTGACAGATGCAGTTCGAACTCTAAATCAAACATGGTTTGTGCTAGCTTCTTGAAACTTGACACAATAAAGTAGTTCTACATTCTATCTCTAAGGTTTGTTTCCTCTTGATGTAGCCTTAAGCAGAGACTGGCGAATAACACTTTCAATGAAAGGCATTGTTAAGCTTCCAAAAAACTACTGTCTCCTGAAATCTCAACATATATATTTTCATCCAATCTTCATGATTCTTTCAAGTATTGATCAGTACACCAATCAAACGTGGATGCCCAAGTTTTGTTCTTCTAGGTTGTAGCATTCATTTGCAGGAACAGTTAGAAATTATAGGTTTCACTCTGTTTTCTCCTATATTGACAGATGCAGTTAGAACTCTAAATAAAACACGGTTTGTGCTAGCTTCTTGAAACTTGACACAATAAAGTAGTTCCACGTTCTATCTCTAAGGTTTGTTTCCTCTTGTATCCTAAAGCTGGGACTGGTGGATAACACTTATACTGAAAGGGGTTGCCAAACTTACAACACACTAGAGTCTCCTGAAATCTCAACATATATTTTTTCATCCAATCTTCATGATACTTTCAAGTAATGATCAGTACACCAATCCCACTTGGATGCCAAAGTTTAGTTCTCCTAGATTGAAGCATTCTTTTGGAGTAACAGTTTGAATTTTTAGGTTTCACTCTGTTTTCTCCTATATTGACAAATGTAGTTCGAACTCTAAATCAAACACGGTTTGTGCTAGCTTCTTGAAACTTGAAACAGTAAAGTAGTTCTACATTCTAATTTTATTTTTTGTTTCCTCTGGATGTAGACCTAAGCAGAGACTGACGAAGGACACATTCAATGAAAGGCGTTGTTATTCTGCCAAAATACTACAGTCTCCTGAAATCTCAACATATTTTTTTTCCGACCTTCATGATAATTTCATGTAATCAGCAGTACACCAATAAAACGTGGATGTTCAAGTTTCGTTCTCCTAGCTTGAAGCATTCGTTTGCAGTAACAGTTTGAATTTTTAGTTTTCACTCTGTTTTCTCCTATATTGACAGATGCAGTTCGAACTCTAAATCAAACATGGTTTGTGCTAGCTTCTTGAAACTTGACACAATAAAGTAGTTCTACGTTCTATCTCTAAGGTTTGTTTCCTCTTGATGTAGCCTTAAGCAGAGACTATCGAATAACACTTTAAATGAAAGGCGTTGTTAAGCTTCCAAAAAACTACCGTCTCATGAAATCTCAACATATATTTTTTCATCCAATCTTCATGATTCTTTCAAGTAATGATCAGTACACCAATCCCACTTGGATGCCAAAGTTTAGTTCTCCTAGATTGAAGCATTCTTTTGGAGTAACAGTTTGAATTTTTAGGTTTCACTCTGTTTTCTCCTATATTGACAAATGTAGTTCGAACTCTAAATCAAACACGGTTTGTGCTAGCTTCTTGAAACTTGAAACAGTAAAGTAGTTCTACATTCTATTTTTATTTTTTTTTCTTCTGGATGTAGACCTAAGCAGAGACTGACGAAAGACACATTCAATGAAAGGCCTTGTTATTCTGCCAAAATACTACAGTCTCCTGAAATCTCAAAATATTTTTTTTTCCGACCTTCATGATAATTTCATGTAATCAGCAGTACACCAATAAAACGTGGATGTTCAAGTTTCGTTCTCCTAGCTTGAAGCATTCGTTTGCAGTAACAGTTTGAATTTTTAGTTTTCACTCTGTTTTCTCCTATATTGACAGATGCAGTTCGAACTCTAAATCAAACATGGTTTGTGCTAGCTTCTTGAAACTTGACACAATAAAGTAGTTCTACATTCTATCTCTAAGGTTTGTTTCCTCTTGATGTAGCCTTAAGCAGAGACTGGCTAATAACACTTTCAATGAAAGGCGTTGTTAAGCTTCCAAAAAACTACCGTCTCCTGAAATCTCAACATATATTTTTTCATCCAATCTTCATGATTCTTTAAGGTAATGATCAGTACACCAATCAAACGTGGATGCCCAAGTTTTGTTCTTCTAGGTTGTAGCATTCATTTGCAGGAACAGTTAGAAATTATAGGTTTCACTCTGTTTTCTCCTATATTGACAGATGCAGTTAGAACTCTAAATCAAACACGGTTTGTGCTAGCTTCTTGAAACTTGAAACAGTAAAGTAGTTCTACATTCTATTTTTATTTTTTGTTTCTTCTGGATGTAGACCTAAGCAGAGACTGACGAAAGACACATTCAATGAAAGGCGTTGTTATTCTGCCAAAATATTACAGTCTCCTGAAATCTCAAAATATTTTTTTTTCCGACCTTCATGATAATTTCATGTAATCAGCAGTACACCAATAAAACGTGGATGTTCAAGTTTCGTTCTCCTAGCTTGAAGCATTCGTTTGCAGTAACAGTTTGAATTTTTAGTTTTCACTCTGTTTTCTCCTATATTGACAGATGCAGTTCGAACTCTAAATCAAACATGGTTTGTGCTAGCTTCTTGAAACTTGACACAATAAAGTAGTTCTACATTCTATCTCTAAGGTTTGTTTCCTCTTGATGTAGCCTTAAGCAGAGACTGGCGAATAACACTTTCAATGAAAGGCATTGTTAAGCTTCCAAAAAACTACTGTCTCCTGAAATCTCAACATATATTTTTTCATCCAATCTTCATGATTCTTTCAAGTATTGATCAGTACACCAATCAAACGTGGATGCCCAAGTTTTGTTCTTCTAGGTTGTAGCATTCATTTGCAGGAACAGTTAGAAATTATAGGTTTCACTCTGTTTTCTCCTATATTGACAGATGCAGTTAGAACTCTAAATAAAACACGGTTTGTGCTAGCTTCTTGAAACTTGACACAATAAAGTAGTTCCACGTTCTATCTCTAAGGTTTGTTTCCTCTTGTATCCTAAAGCTGGGACTGGTGGATAACACTTATACTGAAAGGGGTTGCCAAACTTACAACACACTAGAGTCTCCTGAAATCTCAACATATATTTTTTCATCCAATCTTCATGATACTTTCAAGTAATGATCAGTACACCAATCCCACTTGGATGCCAAAGTTTAGTTCTCCTAGATTGAAGCATTCTTTTGGAGTAACAGTTTGAATTTTTAGGTTTCACTCTGTTTTCTCCTATATTGACAAATGTAGTTCGAACTCTAAATCAAACACGGTTTGTGCTAGCTTCTTGAAACTTGAAACAGTAAAGTAGTTCTACATTCTAATTTTATTTTTTGTTTCCTCTGGATGTAGACCTAAGCAGAGACTGACGAAGGACACATTCAATGAAAGGCGTTGTTATTCTGCCAAAATACTACAGTCTCCTGAAATCTCAACATATTTTTTTTTCCGACCTTCATGATAATTTCATGTAATCAGCAGTACACCAATAAAACGTGGATGTTCAAGTTTCGTTCTCCTAGCTTGAAGCATTCGTTTGCAGTAACAGTTTGAATTTTTAGTTTTCACTCTGTTTTCTCCTATATTGACAGATGCAGTTCGAACTCTAAATCAAACATGGTTTGTGCTAGCTTCTTGAAACTTGACACAATAAAGTAGTTCTACGTTCTATCTCTAAGGTTTGTTTCCTCTTGATGTAGCCTTAAGCAGAGACTATCGAATAACACTTTAAATGAAAGGCGTTGTTAAGCTTCCAAAAAACTACCGTCTCATGAAATCTCAACATATATTTTTTCATCCAATCTTCATGATTCTTTCAAGTAATGATCAGTACACCAATCCCACTTGGATGCCAAAGTTTAGTTCTCCTAGATTGAAGCATTCTTTTGGAGTAACAGTTTGAATTTTTAGGTTTCACTCTGTTTTCTCCTATATTGACAAATGTAGTTCGAACTCTAAATCAAACACGGTTTGTGCTAGCTTCTTGAAACTTGAAACAGTAAAGTAGTTCTACATTCTATTTTTATTTTTTTTTCTTCTGGATGTAGACCTAAGCAGAGACTGACGAAAGACACATTCAATGAAAGGCCTTGTTATTCTGCCAAAATACTACAGTCTCCTGAAATCTCAAAATATTTTTTTTTCCGACCTTCATGATAATTTCATGTAATCAGCAGTACACCAATAAAACGTGGATGTTCAAGTTTCGTTCTCCTAGCTTGAAGCATTCGTTTGCAGTAACAGTTTGAATTTTTAGTTTTCACTCTGTTTTCTCCTATATTGACAGATGCAGTTCGAACTCTAAATCAAACATGGTTTGTGCTAGCTTCTTGAAACTTGACACAATAAAGTAGTTCTACATTCTATCTCTAAGGTTTGTTTCCTCTTGATGTAGCCTTAAGCAGAGACTGGCTAATAACACTTTCAATGAAAGGCGTTGTTAAGCTTCCAAAAAACTACCGTCTCCTGAAATCTCAACATATATTTTTTCATCCAATCTTCATGATTCTTTAAGGTAATGATCAGTACACCAATCAAACGTGGATGCCCAAGTTTTGTTCTTCTAGGTTGTAGCATTCATTTGCAGGAACAGTTAGAAATTATAGGTTTCACTCTGTTTTCTCCTATATTGACAGATGCAGTTAGAACTCTAAATCAAACACGGTTTGTGCTAGCTTCTTGAAACTTGAAACAGTAAAGTAGTTCTACATTCTATTTTTATTTTTTGTTTCTTCTGGATGTAGACCTAAGCAGAGACTGACGAAAGACACATTCAATGAAAGGCGTTGTTATTCTGCCAAAATATTACAGTCTCCTGAAATCTCAAAATATTTTTTTTTCCGACCTTCATGATAATTTCATGTAATCAGCAGTACACCAATAAAACGTGGATGTTCAAGTTTCGTTCTCCTAGCTTGAAGCATTCGTTTGCAGTAACAGTTTGAATTTTTAGTTTTCACTCTGTTTTCTCCTATATTGACAGATGCAGTTCGAACTCTAAATCAAACATGGTTTGTGCTAGCTTCTTGAAACTTGACACAATAAAGTAGTTCTACATTCTATCTCTAAGGTTTGTTTCCTCTTGATGTAGCCTTAAGCAGAGACTGGCGAATAACACTTTCAATGAAAGGCATTGTTAAGCTTCCAAAAAACTACTGTCTCCTGAAATCTCAACATATATTTTTTCATCCAATCTTCATGATTCTTTCAAGTATTGATCAGTACACCAATCAAACGTGGATGCCCAAGTTTTGTTCTTCTAGGTTGTAGCATTCATTTGCAGGAACAGTTAGAAATTATAGGTTTCACTCTGTTTTCTCCTATATTGACAGATGCAGTTAGAACTCTAAATAAAACACGGTTTGTGCTAGCTTCTTGAAACTTGACACAATAAAGTAGTTCCACGTTCTATCTCTAAGGTTTGTTTCCTCTTGTATCCTAAAGCTGGGACTGGTGGATAACACTTATACTGAAAGGGGTTGCCAAACTTACAACACACTAGAGTCTCCTGAAATCTCAACATATATTTTTTCATCCAATCTTCATGATACTTTCAAGTAATGATCAGTACACCAATCCCACTTGGATGCCAAAGTTTAGTTCTCCTAGATTGAAGCATTCTTTTGGAGTAACAGTTTGAATTTTTAGGTTTCACTCTGTTTTCTCCTATATTGACAAATGTAGTTCGAACTCTAAATCAAACACGGTTTGTGCTAGCTTCTTGAAACTTGAAACAGTAAAGTAGTTCTACATTCTAATTTTATTTTTTGTTTCCTCTGGATGTAGACCTAAGCAGAGACTGACGAAGGACACATTCAATGAAAGGCGTTGTTATTCTGCCAAAATACTACAGTCTCCTGAAATCTCAACATATTTTTTTTTCCGACCTTCATGATAATTTCATGTAATCAGCAGTACACCAATAAAACGTGGATGTTCAAGTTTCGTTCTCCTAGCTTGAAGCATTCGTTTGCAGTAACAGTTTGAATTTTTAGTTTTCACTCTGTTTTCTCCTATATTGACAGATGCAGTTCGAACTCTAAATCAAACATGGTTTGTGCTAGCTTCTTGAAACTTGACACAATAAAGTAGTTCTACGTTCTATCTCTAAGGTTTGTTTCCTCTTGATGTAGCCTTAAGCAGAGACTATCGAATAACACTTTAAATGAAAGGCGTTGTTAAGCTTCCAAAAAACTACCGTCTCATGAAATCTCAACATATATTTTTTCATCCAATCTTCATGATTCTTTCAAGTAATGATCAGTACACCAATCCCACTTGGATGCCAAAGTTTAGTTCTCCTAGATTGAAGCATTCTTTTGGAGTAACAGTTTGAATTTTTAGGTTTCACTCTGTTTTCTCCTATATTGACAAATGTAGTTCAAACTCTAAATCAAACACGGTTTGTGCTAGCTTCTTGAAACATGAAACAGTAAAGTAGTTCTACATTCTATTTTTATTTTTTTTTTCTTCTGGATGTAGACCTAAGCAGAGACTGACGAAAGACACATTCAATGAAAGGCCTTGTTATTCTGCCAAAATACTACAGTCTCCTGAAATCTCAAAATATTTTTTTTTCCGACCTTCATGATAATTTCATGTAATCAGCAGTACACCAATAAAACGTGGATGTTCAAGTTTCGTTCTCCTAGCTTGAAGCATTCGTTTGCAGTAACAGTTTGAATTTTTAGTTTTCACTCTGTTTTCTCCTATATTGACAGATGCAGTTCGAACTCTAAATCAAACATGGTTTGTGCTAGCTTCTTGAAACTTGACACAATAAAGTAGTTCTACATTCTATCTCTAAGGTTTGTTTCCTCTTGATGTAGCCTTAAGCAGAGACTGGCTAATAACACTTTCAATGAAAGGCGTTGTTAAGCTTCCAAAAAACTACCGTCTCCTGAAATCTCAACATATATTTTTTCATCCAATCTTCATGATTCTTTAAGGTAATGATCAGTACACCAATCAAACGTGGATGCCCAAGTTTTGTTCTTCTAGGTTGTAGCATTCATTTGCAGGAACAGTTAGAAATTATAGGTTTCACTCTGTTTTCTCCTATATTGACAGATGCAGTTAGAACTCTAAATCAAACACGGTTTGTGCTAGCTTCTTGAAACTTGAAACAGTAAAGTAGTTCTACATTCTATTTTTATTTTTTGTTTCTTCTGGATGTAGACCTAAGCAGAGACTGACGAAAGACACATTCAATGAAAGGCGTTGTTATTCTGCCAAAATACTACAGTCTCCTGAAATCTCAAAATATTTTTTTTTCCGACCTTCATGATAATTTCATGTAATCAGCAGTACACCAATAAAACGTGGATGTTCAAGTTTCGTTCTCCTAGCTTGAAGCATTCGTTTGCAGTAACAGTTTGAATTTTTAGTTTTCACTCTGTTTTCTCCTATATTGACAGATGCAGTTCGAACTCTAAATCAAACAGGGTTTGTGCTAGCTTCTTGAAACTTGACACAATAAAGTAGTTCTACATTCTATCTCTAAGGTTTGTTTCCTCTTGATGTAGCCTTAAGCAGAGACTGGCGAATAACACTTTCAATGAAAGGCGTTGTTAAGCTTCCAAAAAACTACCGTCTCCTGAAATCTCAACATATATTTTTTCATCCAATCTTCATGATTCTTTCAAGTATTGATCAGTACACCAATCAAACGTGGATGCCCAAGTTTTGTTCTTCAGGTTGTAGCATTCATTTGCAGGAACAGTTAGAAATTATAGGTTTCACTCTGTTTTCTCCTATATTGACAGATGCAGTTAGAACTCTAAATCAAACATGGTTTGTGCTAGCTTCTTGAAACTTGACACAATAAAGTAGTTCCACGTTCTATTTCTAAGGTTTGTTTCCTCTTGTATCCTAAAGCTGGGACTGGTGGATAACACTTATACTGAAAGGGGTTGCCAAACTTCCAACACACTAGAGTCTCCTGAAATCTCAACATATATTTTTTCATCCAATCTTCATGATACTTTCAAGTAATGATCAGTACACCAATCCCACTTGGATGCCAAAGTTTAGTTCTCCTAGATTGAAGCATTCTTTTGGAGTAACAGTTTGAATTTTTAGGTTTCACTCTGTTTTCTCCTATATTGACAAATGTAGTTCGAACTCTAAATCAAACACGGTTTGTGCTAGCTTCTTGAAACTTGAAACAGTAAAGTAGTTCTACATTCTATTTTTATTTTTTGTTTCCTCTGGATGTAGACCTAAGCAGAGACTGACGAAAGACACATTCAATGAAAGGCGTTGTTATTCTGCCAAAATAATACAGTCTCCTGAAATCTCAACATATTTTTTTTTCCGACCTTCATGATAATTTCATGTAATCAGCAGTACACCAATAAAACGTGGATGTTCAAGTTTCGTTCTCCTAGCTTGACGCATTCATTTGCAGTAACAGTTTGAATTTTTAGTTTTCACTCTGTTTTCTCCTATATTGACAGATGCAGTTTGAACTTCAAATCAAACATGGTTTGTGCTAGCTTCTTGAAACTTGACACAATAAAGTAGTTCTACGTTCTATCTCTAAGGTTTGTTTCCTCTTGATGTAGCCTTAAGCAGAGACTGGCGAATAACACTTTCAATGAAAGGCGTTGTTAAGCTTCCAAAAAACTACAGTCTCCTGAAATCTCAACATATATTTTTTCATCCAATCTTCATGATTCTTTCAAGTATTGATCAGTACACCAATCAAACGTGGATGCCCAAGTTTTGTTCTTCTAGGTTGTAGCATTCGTTTGCAGGAACAGTTAGAAATTATAGGTTTCACTCTGTTTTCTCCTATATTGACAGATGCAGTTAGAACTCTAAATAAAACACGGTTTGTGCTAGCTTCTTGAAACTTGACACAATAAAGTAGTTCTACGTTCTATCTCTAAGGTTTGTTTCCTCTTGTATCCTAAAGCTGAGACTGGCGAATAACACTTATACTGAAAGGGGTTGCCAAACTTCCAACACACTAGAGTCTCCTGAAATCTCAACATATATTTTTTCATCCAATCTTCATGATACTTTCAAGTAATGATCAGTACACCAATCCCACTTGGATGCCAAAGTTTAGTTCTCCTAGATTGAAGCATTCTTTTGGAGTAACAGTTTGAATTTTTAGGTTTCATTCTGTTTTCCCCTATATTGACAGATGCAGTTAGAACTCTAAATCAAACACGGTTTGTGCTAGCTTCTTGAAACTTGACACAAGAAAGTAGTTCTACGTTCTATCTCTATGGTTTATTTCCTCTTGTATCCTAAAGCTGGGACTGGCAAATAACACTTATACTGAAAGGGGTTGCCAAACTTCCAACACACTAGAGTCTCCTGAAATCTCAACATATATTTTTTCATCCAATCTTTATGGTACTTTCAAGTAATGATCAGTACACCAATCCCACTTGGATGCCCAAGTTTTGTTCTTCTAGGTTGTAGCATTCGTTTGCAGGAACAGTTAGAAATTATAGGTTTCACTCTGTTTTCTCCTATATTGACAGATGCAGTTAGAACTCTAAATCAAACACGGTTTGTGCGAGCTTCTTTAAACTTGACACAATAAAGTAGTTCCACGTTCTAACTCTAAGGTTTGTTTCCTCTTGTATCCCAAAGCTGGGACTGGCGAATAACACTTATACTGAAAGGGGTTGCCAAACTTCCAACACACTAGAGTCTCCTGAAATCTCAACATATATTTTTTCATCCAATCTTCATGATACTTTCAAGTAATGATCAGTACACCAATCCCACTTGGATGCCAAAGTTTAGTTCTCCTAGATTGAAGCATTCTTTTGGAGTAACAGTTTGAATTTTTAGATTTCACTCTGTTTTCTCCTATATTGACAAATGTAGTTCGAACTCTAAATCAAACACGGATTGTGCTAGCTTCTTGAAACTTGAAACAGTAAAGTAGTTCTACATTCTATTTTTATTTTTTGTTTCTTCTGGATGTAGACCTAAGCAGAGACTGACGAAAGACACATTCAATGAAAGGCGTTGTTATTCTGCCAAAATACTACAGTCTCCTGAAATCTCAAAATATTTTTTTTCCGACCTTCATGATAATTTCATGTAATGAGCAGTACACCAATAAAACGTGGATGTTCAAGTTTCGTTCTCCTAGCTTGAAGCATTCGTTTGCAGTAACAGTTTGAATTTTTAGTTTTCACTCTGTTTTCTCCTATATTGACAGATGCAGTTCGAACTCTAAATCAAACATGGTTTGTGCTAGCTTCTTGAAACTTGACACAATAAAGTAGTTCTACATTCTAGCTCTAAGGTTTGTTTCCTCTTGATGTAGCCTTAAGCAGAGACTGGCGAATAACACTTTCAATGAAAGGCGTTGTTAAGCTTCCAAAAAACTACTGTCTCCTGAAATCTCAACATATATTTTTTCATCCAATCTTCATGATTCTTTCAAGTATTGATCAGTACACCAATCAAACGTGGATGCCCAAGTTTTGTTCTTCTAGGTTGTAGCATTCATTTGCAGGAACAGTTAGAAATTATAGGTTTCACTCTGTTTTCTCCTATATTGACAGATGCAGTTAGAACTCTAAATCAAACACGGTTTGTGCTAGCTTCTTGAAACTTGACACAATAAAGTAGTTCCACGTTCTATCTCTAAGGTTTGTTTCCTCTTGTATCCTAAAGCTGGGACTGGCGGATAACACTTATACTGAAATTGGTTGCCAAACTTACAACACACTAGAGTCTCCTGAAATCTCAACATATATTTTTTCATCCAATCTTCATGATAATTTCAAGTAATGATCAGTACACCAATCCCACTTGGATGCCAAAGTTTAGTTCTCCTAGATTGAAGCATTCTTTTGGAGTAACAGTTTGAATTTTTAGGTTTCACTCTGTTTTCTCCTATATTGACAAATGTAGTTCGAACTCTAAATCAAACACGGTTTGTGCTAGCTTCTTGAAACTTGAAACAGTAAAGTAGTTCTACATTCTATTTTTATTTTTTGTTTCTTCTGGATGTAGACCTAAGCAGAGACTGACGAAAGACACATTCAATGAAAGGCCTTGTTATTCTGCCAAAATACTACAGTCTCCTGAAATCTCAAAATATTTTTTTTTCCGACCTTCATGATAATTTCATGTAATCAGCAGTACACCAATAAAACGTGGATGTTCAAGTTTCGTTCTCCTAGCTTGAAGCATTCGTTTGCAGTAACAGTTTGAATTTTTAGTTTTCACTCTGTTTTCTCCTATATTGACAGATGCAGTTCGAACTCTAAATCAAACATGGTTTGTGCTAGCTTCTTGAAACTTGACACAATAAAGTAGTTCTACATTCTATCTCTAAGGTTTGTTTCCTCTTGATGTAGCCTTAAGCAGAGACTGGCTAATAACACTTTCAATGAAAGGCGTTGTTAAGCTTCCAAAAAACTACCGTCTCCTGAAATCTCAACATATATTTTTTCATCCAATCTTCATGATTCTTTCAAGTAATGATCAGTACACCAATCAAACGTGGATGCCCAAGTTTAGTTCTTCTAGGTTGTAGCATTCATTTGCAGGAACAGTTAGAAATTATAGGTTTCACTCTGTTTTCTCCTATATTGACAGATGCAGTTAGAACTCTAAATCAAACACGGTTTGTGCTAGCTTCTTGAAACTTGAAACAGTAAAGTAGTTCTACATTCTATTTTTATTTTTTGTTTCTTCTGGATGTAGACCTAAGTAGAGACTGACGAAAGACACATTCAATGAAAGGCGTTGTTATTCTGCCAAAATACTACAGTCTCCTGAAATCTCAAAATATTTTTTTTCCGACCTTCATGAAAATTTCATGTAATCAGCAGTACACCAATAAAACGTGGATGTTCAAGTTTCGTTCTCCTAGCTTGAAGCATTCGTTTGCAGTAACAGTTTGAATTTTTAGTTTTCACTCTGTTTTCTCCTATATTGACAGATGCAGTTCGAACTCTAAATCAAACATGGTTTGTGCTAGCTTCTTGAAACTTGACACAATAAAGTAGTTCTATTTTCTATCTCTAAGGTTTGTTTCCTCTTGATGTAGCCTTAAGCAGAGACTGGCGAATAACACTTTCAATGAAAGGCGTTGTTAAGCTTCCAAAAAACTACCGTCTCCTGAAATCTCAACATATATTTTTTCATCCAATCTTCATGATTCTTTCAAGTATTGATCAGTACACCAATCAAACGTGGATGCCCAAGTTTTGTTCTTCTAGGTTGTAGCATTCGTTTGCAGGAACAGTTAGAAACTATAGGTTTCACTCTGTTTTCTCCTATATTGACAGATGCAGTCAGAACTCTAAATCAAACACGGTTTGTGCTAGCTTCTTGAAACTTGACACAATAAAGTAGTTCTACGTTCTATCTCTAAGGTTTGTTTCCTCTTGTATCCTAAAGCTGGGACTGGCGAATAACACTTATACTGAAAGGGGTTGCCAAACTTCCAACACACTAGAGTCTCCTGAAATCTCAACATATATTTTTTCATCCAATCTTCATGATACTTTCAAGTAATGATCAGTACACCAATCCCACTTGGATGCCAAAGTTTAGTTCTCCTAGATTGAAGCATTCTTTTGGAGTAACAGTTTGAATTTTTAGGTCTCACTCTGTTTTCTCCTATATTGACAAATGTAGTTCGAACTCTAAATCAAACACGGTTTGTGCTAGCTTCTTGAAACTTGAAACAGTAAAGTAGTTCTACATTCTATTTTTATTTTTTGTTTCCTCTGGATGTAGACCTAAGCAGAGACTGACGAAAGACACATTCAATGAAAGGCGTTGTTATTCTGCCAAAATAATACAGTCTCCTGAAATCTCAACATATTTTTTTTTCCGACCTTCATGATAATTTCATGTAATCAGCAGTACACCAATAAAACGTGGATGTTCAAGTTTCGTTCTCCTAGCTTGATGCATTCATTTGCAGTAACAGTTTGAATTTTTAGTTTTCACTCTGTTTTCTCCTATATTGACAGATGCAGTTCGAACTCTAAATCAAACATGGTTTGTGCTAGCTTCTTGAAACTTGACACAATAAAGTAGTTCTACGTTCTATCTCTAAGGTTTGTTTCCTCTTGATGTAGCCTTAAGCAGAGACTGGCGAATAACACTTTCAATGAAAGGCGTTGTTAAGCTTCCAAAAAACTACCGTCTCCTGAAATCTCAACATATATTTTTTCATCCAATCTTCATGATTCTTTCAAGTATTGATCAGTACACCAATCAAACGTGGATGCCCAAGTTTTGTTCTTCTAGGTTGTAGCATTCGTTTGCAGGAACAGTTAGAAATTATAGGTTTCACTCTGTTTTCTCCTATATTGACAGATGCAGTTAGAACTCTAAATCAAACACGGTTTGTGCTAGCTTCTTGAAACTTGACACAATAAAGTAGATCTACGTTCTATCTCTAAGGTTTGTTTCCTCTTGTATCCTAAAGCTGGGACTGGCGAATAACACTTATACTGAAAGGGTTTGCCAAACTTCCAACACACTAGAGTCTCCTGAAATCTCAACATATATTTTTTCATCCAATCTTCATGATACTTTCAAGTAATGATCAGTACACCAATCCCACTTGGATGCCAAAGTTTAGTTCTCCTAGATTGAAGCATTCTTTTGGAGTAACAGTTTGAATTTTTAGGTTTCATTCTGTTTTCCCCTATATTGACAGATGCAGTTAGAACTCTAAATCAAACACGGTTTGTGCTAGCTTCTTGAAACTTGACACAATAAAGTAGTTCTACGTTCTATCTCTATGGTTTATTTCCTCTTGTATCCTAAAGCTGGGACTGGCAAATAACACTTATACTGAAAGGGGTTGCCAAATTTCCAACACACTAGACTCTCCTGAAATCTCAACATATATTTTTTCATCCAATCTTTATGATACTTTCAAGTAATGATCAGTACACCAATCCCACTTGGATGCCCAAGTTTTGTTCTTCTAGGTTGTAGCATTCGTTTGCAGGAACAGTTAGAAATTATAGGTTTCACTCTGTTTTCTCCTATATTGACAGATGCAGTTAGAACTCTAAATCAAACACGGTTTGTGCTAGCTTCTTGAAACTTGACACAATAAAGTAGTTCCACGTTCTATCTCTAAGGTTTGTTTCCTCTTGTATCCCAAAGCTGGGACTGGCGAATAACACTTATACTGAAAGGGGTTGCCAAACTTCCAACACACTAGAGTCTCCTGAAATCTCCACATATATTTTTTCATCCAATCTTCATGATACTTTCAAGTAATGATCAGTACACCAATCCCACTTGGATGCCAAAGTTTAGTTCTCCTAGATTGAAGCATTCTTTTGGAGTAACAGTTTGAATTTTTAGGTTTCACTCTGTTTTCTCCTATATTGACAAATGTAGTTCGAACTCTAAATCAAACACGGTTTGTGCTAGCTTCTTGAAACTTGAAACAGTAAAGTAGTTCTACATTCTATTTTTATTTTTTGTTTCTTCTGGATGTAGACCTAAGCGGAGACTGACGAAAGACACATTCAATGAAAGGCGTTGTTATTCTGCCAAAATATTACAGTCTCCTGAAATCTCAAAATATTTTTTTTTCCGACCTTCATGATAATTTCATGTAATCAGCAGTACACCAATAAAACGTGGATATCAAGTTTCGTTCTCCTAGCTTGAAGCATTCGTTTGCAGTAACAGTTTGAATTTTTAGTTTTCACTCTGTTTTCTCCTATATTGACAGATGCAGTTCGAACTCTAAATCAAACATGGTTTGTGCTAGCTTCTTGAAACTTGACACAATAAAGTAGTTCTACGTTCTATCTCTAAGGTTTGTTTCCTCTTGATGTAGCCTTAAGCCGAGACAGGCGAATAACACTTTCAATGAAAGGCGTTGTTAAGCTTCCAAAAATCTACCGTCTCCTGAAATCTCAACATATATTTTTTCATCCAATCTTCATGATTCTTTCAAGTATTGATCAGTACACCAATCAAACGTGGATGCCCAAGTTTTGTTCTTCTAGGTTGTAGCATTCGTTTGCAGGAACAGTTAGAAATTATAGGTTTCACTCTGTTTTCTCCTATATTGACAGATGCAGTCAGAACTCTAAATCAAACACGGTTTGTGCTAGCTTCTTGAAACTTGACACAATAAAGTAGTTCTACGTTCTATCTCTAAGGTTTGTTTCCTCTTGTATCCTAAAGCTGGGACTGGCGAATAACACTTATACTGAAAGGGGTTGCCAAACTTCCAACACACTAGAGTCTCGTGAAATCTCAACATATATTTTTTCATCCAATCTTCATGATACTTTCAAGTAATGATCAGTACACCAATCCCACTTGGATGCCAAAGTTTAGTTCTCCTAGATTGAAGCATTCTTTTGGAGTAACAGTTTGAATTTTTAGGTTTCACTCTGTTTTCTCCTATATTGACAAATGTAGTTCTAACTCTAAATCAAACACGGTTTGTGCTAGCTTCTTGAAACTTGAAACAGCAAAGTAGTTCTACATTCTATTTTTATTTTTTGTTTCCTCTGGATGTAGACCTAAGCAGAGACTGACGAAAGACACATTCAATGAAAGGCGTTGTTATTCTGCCAAAATACTACAGTCTCCTGAAATCTCAACATATTTTTTTTTCCGACCATCATGATAATTTCATGTAATCAGCAGTACACCAATAAAACGTGGATGTTCAAGTTTCGTTCTCCTAGCTTGAAGCATTCATTTGCAGTAACAGTTTGAATTTTTAGTTTTCACTCTGTTTTCTCCTATATTGACAGATGCATTTCGAACTCTAAATCAAACACGGTTTGTGCTAGCTTCTTGAAACTTGACACAATAAAGTAGTTCTACGTTCTATCTCTAAGGTTTGTTTCCTCTTGATGTAGCCTTAAGCAGAGACTGGCGAATAACACTTTCAATGAAAGGCGTTGTTAAGCTTCCAAAAAACTACCGTCTCCTGAAATCTCAACATATATTTTTTCATCCAATCTTCATGATTCTTTCAAGTATTGATCAGTACACCAATCAAACGTGGATGCCCAAGTTTTGTTCTTCTAGGTTGTAGCATTCGTTTGCAGGAACAGTTAGAAATTATAGGTTTCACTCTGTTTTCTCCTATATTGACAGATGCAGTTAGAACTCTAAATCAAACACGGTTTGTGCTAGCTTCTTGAAACTTGACACAATAAAGTAGTTCTACGTTCTATCTCTAAGGTTTGTTTCCTCTTGTATCCTAAAGCTGGGACTGGCGAATAACACTTATACTGAAAGGGGTTGCCAAACTTCCAACACACTAGAGTCTCCTGAAATCTCAACATATATTTTTTCATCCAATCTTCATGATACTTTCAAGTAATGATCAGTACACCAATCCCACTTGGATGCCAAAGTTTAGTTCTCCTAGATTGAAGCATTCTTTTGGAGTAACAGTTTGAATTTTTAGGTTTCACTCTGTTTTCTCCTATATTGACAAATGTAGTTCGAACTCTAAATCAAACAAGGTTTGTGCTAACTTATTGATACTTGAAACAGAAAAGTAGTTCTACATTCTATTTTTATTTTTTGTTTCCTCTGGATACAGACCTAAGCAGAGACTGACGAAAGACACATTCAATGAAAGGCGTTGTTAGGCTGCCAAAATACTACAGTCTCCTGAAATCTCAACATATTTTTTTTTTCCGACCTTCATGATAATTTCCTGTAATCAGCAGTACACCAATAAAACGTGGATGTTCAAGTTTCGTTCTCCTAGCTTGAAGCTTCGTTTGCAGTAACAGTTTGAATTTTTAGTTTTCACTCTGTTTTCTCCTATATTGACAGATGCAGTTCGAACTCTAAATCAAACATGGTTTGTGCAAGCTTCTTGAAACTTGACACAATAAAATAGTTCTACGTTCTATCTCTAAGGTTTGTTTCCTCTTGATGTAGCCTTAAGCAGAGACTGTCGAATAACACTTTCAATGAAAGGCGTTGTTAAGCTTCCAAAAAACTACCGTCTCCTGAAATCTCAACATATATTTTTTCATCCAATCTTCAAGATTCTTTCAAGAATTGATCAGTACACCAATCAAACGTGGATGCCCAAGTTTTGTTCTTCTAGGTTGTAGCATTCGTTTGCAGGAACAGTTAGAAATTATAGGTTTCACTCTGTTTTCTCCTATATTGACAGATGCAGTTAGAACTCTAAATCAAACACGGTTTGTGCTAGCTTCTTGAAACTTGACACTATAAATTAGTTCTACGTTCTATCTCTAAGGTTTGTTTCCTCTTGTATCCTAAAGCTGGGACTAGCGAATAACACTTATTCTGAAAGGGGTTGCCAAACTTCCAACACACTAGAGTCTCCTGAAATCTCAACATATATTTTTTCATCCAATCTTCATGATACTTTCAAGTAATGATCAGTACACCAATCCCACTTGGATGCCAAAGTTTAGTTCTCCTAGATTGAAGCATTCTTTTGGAGTAACAGTTTGAATTTTTAGGTTTCACTCTGTTTTCTCCTATATGGACAAATGTAGTTCGAACTCTAAATCAAACACGGTTTGTGCTAGCTTCTTGAAACTTGAAACAGAAAAGTAGTTCTACATTCTATTTTTATTTTTTGTTTCCTCTGGATGTAGACCTAAGCAGAGACTGACGAAAGACACATTCAATGAAAGGCATTGTTAGGCTGCCAAAATACTACAGTCACCTGAAATCTCAACATATTTTTTTTTCCGACCTTCATGATAATTTCATGTAATCAGCAGTACACCAATAAAACGTGGATGTTCAAGTTTCGTTCTCCTAGCTTGAAGCATTCGTTTGCAGTAACAGTTTGAATTTTTAGTTTTCACTCTGTTTTCTCCTATATTGACAGATGCAGTTCGAACTCTAAATCAAACATGGTTTGTGCTAGCTTCTTGAAACTTGACACAATAAAGTAGTTCTACATTCTATCTCTAAGGTTTGTTTCCTCTTGATGTAGCCTTAAGCAGAGACTGGCGAATAACACTTTCAATGAAAGGCGTTGTTAAGCTTCCAAAAAACTACCGTCTCCTGAAATCTGAACATATATTTTTTCATCCAATCTTCATGATTCTTTCAAGTATTGTTCAGTACACCAATCAAACGTGGATGCCCAAGTTTTGTTCTTCTAGGTTCTAGCATTCGTTTGCAGGAACAGTTAGAAATTATAGGTTTCACTCTGTTTTCTCCTATATTGACCGATGCAGTTAGAACTCTAAATCAAACACGGTTTGTGCTAGCTTCTTGAAACTTGACACAATAAAGTAGTTCTACGTTCTATCTCTAAGGTTTGTTTCCTCTTGTATCCTACAGCTGGGACTGGCGAATAACACTTATACTGAAAGGGGTTGCCAAACTTCCAACACACTAGAGTCTCCTGAAATCTCAACATACATTTTTTCATCCAATCTTCATGATACTTTCAAGTAATGATCAGTACACCAATCCCACTTGGATGCCAAAGTTTAGTTCTCCTAGATTGAAGCATTCTTTTGGAGTAACAGTTTGAATTTTTAGGTTTCACTCTGTTTTCTCCTATATGGACAAATGTAGTTCGAACTCTAAATCAAACACGGCTTGTGCTAGCTTCTTGAAACTTGAAACAGTAAAGTAGTTCTACATTCTATTTTTATTTTTTGTTTCCTCTGGATGTAGACCTAAGCAGAGACTGACGAAAGACACATTCAATGAAAGGCGTTGTTAGGCTGCCAAAATACTACAGTCTCCTGAAATCTCAACATATTTTTTTTCCGACCTTCATGATCATTTCATGTAATCAGCAGTACACCAATAAAACGTGGATGTTCAAGTTTCGTTCTCCTAGGTTGAAGCATTCGTTTGCAGTAACAGTTTGAATTTTTAGTTTTCACTCTGTTTTCTCCTATATTGACAGATGCAGTTCGAACTCTAAATCAAACATGGTTTGTGCTAGCTTCTTGAAACTTGACACAATAAAGTAGTTCTACGTTCTATCTCTAAGTTTTGTTTCCTCTTGATGTAGCCTTAAGCAGAGACTGGCGAATAACACTTTCAATGAAAGGCGTTGTTAAGCTTCCAAAAAACTACCGTCTCCTGAAATCTCAACATATATTTTTTCATCCAATCTTCATGACTCTTTCAAGTATTGATCAGTACACCAATCAAACGTGGATGCCCAAGTTTTGTTCTTCTAGGTTGTAGCATTCGTTTGCAGGAAAAGTTAGAAATTATAGGTTTCACTCTGTTTTCTCCTATATTGACAGATGCAGTTAGAACTCTAAATCAAACACGGTTTGTGCTAGCTTCTTGAAACTTGACACAGTAAAATAGTTCTACGTTCTATCTCTAAGGTTTGTTTCCTCTTGTATCCTAAAGCTGGGACTGTCGAATAACACTTATACTGAAAGGGGTTGCCAAACTTCCAACACACTAGAGTCTCCTGAATTCTCAACGTATATTTTTTCATCCAATCTTCATGATACTTTCAAGTAATGATCAGTACACCAATCCCACTTGGATGCCAAAGTTTAGTTCTCCTAGATTGAAGCATTCTTTTGGAGTAACAGTTTGAATTTTTAGGTTTCACTCTGTTTTCTCCTATATTGACAAATGTAGTTCGAACTCTAAATCAAACACGGTTTGTGCTAGCTTCTTGAAATTAGAAACAGTAAAGTAGTTCTACCTTCTGTTTTTATTTTTTGTTTCCTCTGGATGTAGACCTAAGCAGAGACTGACGAAAGACACATTCAATGAAAGGCGTTGTTAGGCTGCCAAAATACTACAGTCTCCTGAAATCTCAACATATTTTTTTTTCCGAACTTCATGATAATTTCAAGTAATGAGCAGTACACCAATAAAACGTGGATGTTCAAGTTTCGTTCTCCTAGCTTGAAGCATTCGTTTGCAGTAACAGTTTGAATTTTTAGTTTTCACTCTGTTTTCTCCTATATTGACAGATGCAGTTCGAACTCTAAATCAAACACGGTTTGTGCTAGCTTCTTGAAACTTGACACAATAAAGTAGTTCTACGTTCTATCTCTAAGGTTTGTTTCCTCTTGATGTAGCCTTAAGCAGAGCCTGGCGAATAACACTTTCAATGAAAGGCGTTGTTAAGCTTCCAAAAAACTACCGTCTCCTGAAATCTCAACATATATTTTTTCATCCAATCTTCATGATTCTTTCAAGTATTGATCAGTACACCAATCAAACGTGGATGCCCAAGTTTTGTTCTTCTAGGTTGTAGCATTCGTTTGCAGGAACACTTAGAAATTATAGGTTTCACTCTGTTTTCTCCTATATTGACAGATGCAGTTAGAACTCTAAATCAAACACGGTTTGTGCTAGCTTCTTGAAACTTGACACAATAAAGTAGTTCTACGTTCTATCTCTAAGGTTTGTTTCCTCTTGTATCCTAAAGCTGGGACTGGCGAATAACACTTATACTGAAAGGGGTTGCCAAACTTCCAACACACTAGAGTCTCCTGAAATCTCAACATATATTTTTTCATCCAATCTTCATGATACTTTCAAGTAATGATCAGAACAAAAATCCCACATGGATGCCAAAGTTTAGTTCTCCTAGATTGAAGCATTCTTTTGGAGTAACAGTTTGAATTTTTAGGTTTCACTCTGTTTTCTCCTATATTGACAAATGTAGTTCGAACTCTAAATCAAACACGGTTTGTGCTAGCTTCTTGAAACTTGAAACAGTAAAGTAGTTCTACATTCTATTTTTATTTTTTGTTTCCTCTGGATGTAGACCTAAGCAGAGACTGACGAAAGACACATTCAATGAAAGGGGTTGTTAGGCTGCCAAAATAATACAGTCTCCTGAAATCTCAACATATTTTTTTTTCCGACCTTCATGATGATTTCATGTAATCAGCAGTACACCAATAAAACGTGGATGTTCAAGTTTCGTTCTCCTAGCTTGAAGCATTCGTTTGCAGTAACAGTTTGAATTTTTAGTTTTCACTCTGTTTTCTCCTATATTGACAGATGCAGTTCGAACTCTAAATCAAACATGGTTTGTGCTAGCTTCTTGAAACTTGACACAATAAAGTAGTTCTACGTTCTATCTGTAAGGTTTGTTTCCTCTTGATGTAGCCTTAAGCAGAGACTGGCGAATAACACTTTCAATGAAAGGCGTTGTTAAGCTTCCAAAAAACTACCGTCTCCTGAAATCTCAACATATATTTTTTCATCCAATCTTCATGATTCTTTCAAGCATTGATCAGTACACCAATCAAACGTGAATGCCCAAGTTTTGTTCTTCTAGGTTGTAGCATTCGTTTGCAGGAACAGTTAGAAATTATAGGTTTCACTCTGTTTTCTCCTATATTGACAAATGCAGTTAGAACTCTAAATCAAACACGGTTTGTGCTAGCTTCTTGAAACTTGACACAATAAAGTAGTTCTACGTTCTATCTCTAAGGTTTGTTTCCTCTTGTATCCTAAAGCTGGGACTGGTGAATAACACTTATACTGAAAGGGGTTGCCAAACTTCCAACACACTAGAGTCTCCTGAAATCTCAACATATATTTTTTCATCCAATCTTCATGATAATTTCAAGTAATGATCAGTACACCAATCCCACTTGGATGCCAAAGTTTAGTTCTCCTAGATTGAAGCATTCTTTTGGAGTAAGAGTTTGAATTTTTAGGTTTCACTCTGTTTTCTCCTATATTGACAAATGTAGTTCGAACTCTAAATCAAACAGGGTTTGTGCTAGCTTCTTGAAACTTGAAACAGTAAAGTAGTTCTACATTCTATTTTTATTTTTTGTTTCCTCTGGATGTAGACCTAAGCAGATACTGACGAAAGACACATTCAATGAAAGGCGTTGTTAGGCTGCCAAAATATTACAGTCTCCTGAAATCTCAACATATTTTTTTTTCCGACCTTCATGATAATTTCATGTAATGAGCAGTACACCAATAAAACGTGGATGTTCAAGTTTCGTTCTCCTAGCTTGAAGCATTCGTTTGCAATAACAGTTTGAATTTTTAGTTTTCACTCTGTTTTCTCCTATATTGACAGATGCAGTTCGAACTCTAAATCAAACATGGTTTGTGCTAGCTTCTTGAAACTTGACACAATAAAGTAGTTCTACGTTCTATCTCTAAGGTTTGTTTCCTCTTGATGTAGCCTTAAGCAGAGACTGGCGAATAACACTTTCAATGAAAGGCGTTGTTAAGCTTCCAAAAAACTACTGTCTCCTTAAATCTCAACATATATTTTTTCATCCAATCTTCATGATTCTTTCAAGTATTGATCAGTACACCAATCAAACGTGGATGCCCAAGTTTTGTTCTTCTAGGTTGTAGCATTCGTTTGCAGGAACAGTTAGAAATTATAGGTTTCACCCTGTTTTCTCCTATATTGACAGATGCAGTTAGAACTCTAAATCAAACACGGTTTGTGCTAGCTTCTTGAAACTTCACACAATAAAGTAGTTCTACGTTCTATCTCTAAGGTTTGTTTCCTCTTGTATCCTAAAGCTGGGACTGGCGAATAACACTTATACAGAAAGGGGTTGCCAAACTTCCAACACACCAGAGTCTCCTGAAATCTCAACATATATTTTTTCATCCAATCTTCATGATACTTTCAAGTAATGATCAGTACACCAATCCCACTTGGATGCCAAAGTTTAGTTCTCCTAGATTGAAGCATTCTTTTGGAGTAACAGTTTCAATTTTTAGGTTTCACTCTGTTTTCTCCTATATTGACAAATGTAGTTTGAACTCTAAATCAAACACGGTTTGTGCTAGCTTCTTGAAACTTGAAACAGTAAAGTAGTTCTACATTCTATTTTGATTTTTTTTTCCTCTGGATGTAGACCTAAGCAGAGACTGTCGAAAGACACATTCAATGAAAGGCGTTGTTAGGCTGCCAAAATACTACAGTCTCCTGAAATCTCAACATATTTTTTTTTCCGACCTTCATGATAATTTCAAGTAGTCAGCAGTACACCAATATAACGTGGATGTTCAACTTTCGTTCTCCTAGCTTGAAGCATTCGTTTGCAGTAACAGTTTGAATTTTTAGTTTTCACTCTGTTTTCTCCTATATTGACAGATGCAGTTCGAACTCTAAATCAAACATGGTTTGTGCTAGCTTCTTGAAACTTGACACAATAAAGTAGTTCTACATTCTATCTCTAAGGTTTGTTTCCTCATGATGTAGCCTTAAGCAGAGACTGGCGAAGAACACTTTCAATGAAAGGCGTTGTTAAGCTTCCATAAAACTACCGTCTCCTGAAATCTCAACATATATTTTTTCATCCAATCTTCATGATTCTTTCAAGTATTGATCAGTACACCAATCAAACGTGGATGCCCAAGTTTTGTTCTTCTAGGTTGTAGCATTCGTTTGCAGGAACAGTTAGAAATTATAGGTTTCACTCTGTTTTCTCCTATATTGACAGATGCAGTTAGAACTCTAAATCAAACACGGTTTGTGCTAGCTTCTTGAAACTTGACACAATAAAGTAGTTCTACGTTCTATCTCTAAGGTTTGTTTCCTCTTGTATCCTAAAGCTGGGACTGGCGAATAACACTTATACTGAAAGGGGTTGCCAAACTTCCAACACACTAGAGTCTCCTGAAATCTCAACATATATTTTTTCATCCAATCTTCATGATACTTTCAAGTAATGATCAGTACACCAATCCCACTTGGATGCCAAAGTTTAGTTCTCCTAGATTGAAGCATTCTTTTGGAGTAAGAGTTTGAATTTTTAGGTTTCACTCTGTTTTCTACTATATTGACAAATGTAGTTCGAACTCTAAATCAAACAGGGTTTGTGCTAGCTTCTTGAAACTTGAAACAGTAAAGTAGTTCTACATTCTATTTTTATTTTTTGTTTCCTCTGGATGTAGACCTAAGCAGAGACTGACGAAAGACACATTCAATGAAAGGCGTTGTTAGGCTGCCAAAATACTACAGTCTCCTGAAATCACAACATATTTTTTTTTCCGACCTTCATGATAATTTCATGTAATCAGCAGTACACCAATAAAACATGGATGTTCAAGTTTCGTTCTCCTAGGTTGAAGCATTCGTTTGCAGTAACAGTTTGAATTTTTAGTTTCCACTCTGTTTTCTCCTATATTGACAGATGCAGTTCGAACCCTAAATCAAACATGGTTTGTGCTAGCTTCTTGAAACTTGACACAATAAAGTAGTTCTACGTTCTATCCTTAAGGTTTGTTTCCTCTTGATGTAGCCTTAAGCAGAGACTGGCGAATAACACTTTCAATGAGAGGCGTTGTTAAGCTTCCAAAAAACTACCGTCTCCTGAAATCTCAACATATATTTTTTCATCCAATCTTCATGATTCTTTCAAGTATTTATCAGTACACCAATCAAACGTGGATGCCCAAGTTTTGTTCTTCTAGATTGTAGCATTCGTTTGCAGGAACAGTTAGAAATTATAGGTTTCACTCTGTTTTCTCCTATATTGACAGATGCAGTTACAACTCTAAATCAAACACGGTTTGTGCTAGCTTCTTGAAACAAGACACAATAAAGTAGTTCTACGTTCTATCTCTAAGGTTTGTTTCCTCTTGTATCCTAAAGCTGGGACTGGTGAATAACACTTATACTGAAAGGGGTTGCCAAACTTCCAACACACTAGAGTCTCCTGAAATCTCAACATATATTTTTTCATCCAATCTTCATGATAATTTCAAGTAATGATCAGTACACCAATCCCACTTGGATGCCAAAGTTTAGTTCTCCTAGATTGAAGCATTCTTTTGGAGTAAGAGTTTGAATTTTTAGGTTTCACTCTGTTTTCTCCTATATTGACAAATGTAGTTCGAACTCTAAATCAAACAGGGTTTGTGCTAGCTTCTTGAAACTTGAAACAGTAAAGTAGTTCTACATTCTATTTTTATTTTTTGTTTCCTCTGGATGTAGACCTAAGCAGATACTGACGAAAGACACATTCAATGAAAGGCGTTGTTAGGCTGCCAAAATATTACAGTCTCCTGAAATCTCAACATATTTTTTTTTCCGACCTTCATGATAATTTCATGTAATGAGCAGTACACCAATAAAACGTGGATGTTCAAGTTTCGTTCTCCTAGCTTGAAGCATTCGTTTGCAATAACAGTTTGAATTTTTAGTTTTCACTCTGTTTTCTCCTATATTGACAGATGCAGTTCGAACTCTAAATCAAACATGGTTTGTGCTAGCTTCTTGAAACTTGACACAATAAAGTAGTTCTACGTTCTATCTCTAAGGTTTGTTTCCTCTTGATGTAGCCTTAAGCAGAGACTGGCGAATAACACTTTCAATGAAAGGCGTTGTTAAGCTTCCAAAAAACTACCGTCTCCTTAAATCTCAACATATATTTTTTCATCCAATCTTCATGATTCTTTCAAGTATTGATCAGTACACCAATCAAACGTGGATGCCCAAGTTTTGTTCTTCTAGGTTGTAGCATTCGTTTGCAGGAACAGTTAGAAATTATAGGTTTCACTCTGTTTTCTCCTATATTGACAGATGCAGTTAGAACTCTAAATCAAACACGGTTTGTGCTAGCTTCTTGAAACTTCACACAATAAAGTAGTTCTACGTTCTATCTCTAAGGTTTGTTTCCTCTTGTATCCTAAAGCTGGGACTGGCGAATAACACTTATACAGAAAGGGGTTGCCAAACTTCCAACACACCAGAGTCTCCTGAAATCTCAACATATATTTTTTCATCCAATCTTCATGATACTTTCAAGTAATGATCAGTACACCAATCCCACTTGGATGCCAAAGTTTAGTTCTCCTAGATTGAAGCATTCTTTTGGAGTAACAGTTTCAATTTTTAGGTTTCACTCTGTTTTCTCCTATATTGACAAATGTAGTTTGAACTCTAAATCAAACACGGTTTGTGCTAGCTTCTTGAAACTTGAAACAGTAAAGTAGTTCTACATTCTATTTTAATTTTTTTTTCCTCTGGATGTAGACCTAAGCAGAGACTGTCGAAAGACACATTCAATGAAAGGCGTTGTTAGGCTGCCAAAATACTACAGTCTCCTGAAATCTCAACATATTTTTTTTTCCGACCTTCATGATAATTTCAAGTAGTCAGCAGTACACCAATATAACGTGGATGTTCAACTTTCGTTCTCCTAGCTTGAAGCATTCGTTTGCAGTAACAGTTTGAATTTTTAGTTTTCACTCTGTTTTCTCCTATATTGACAGATGCAGTTCGAACTCTAAATCAAACATGGTTTGTGCTAGCTTCTTGAAACTTGACACAATAAAGTAGTTCTACATTCTATCTCTAAGGTTTGTTTCCTCATGATGTAGCCTTAAGCAGAGACTGGCGAAGAACACTTTCAATGAAAGGCGTTGTTAAGCTTCCATAAAACTACCGTCTCCTGAAATCTCAACATATATTTTTTCATCCAATCTTCATGATTCTTTCAAGTATTGATCAGTACACCAATCAAACGTGGATGCCCAAGTTTTGTTCTTCTAGGTTGTAGCATTCGTTTGCAGGAACAGTTAGAAATTATAGGTTTCACTCTGTTTTCTCCTATATTGACAGATGCAGTTAGAACTCTAAATCAAACACGGTTTGTGCTAGCTTCTTGAAACTTGACACAATAAAGTAGTTCTACGTTCTATCTCTAAGGTTTGTTTCCTCTTGTATCCTAAAGCTGGGACTGGCGAATAACACTTATACTGAAAGGGGTTGCCAAACTTCCAACACACTAGAGTCTCCTGAAATCTCAACATATATTTTTTCATCCAATCTTCATGATACTTTCAAGTAATGATCAGTACACCAATCCCACTTGGATGCCAAAGTTTAGTTCTCCTAGATTGAAGCATTCTTTTGGAGTAAGAGTTTGAATTTTTAGGTTTCACTCTGTTTTCTACTATATTGACAAATGTAGTTCGAACTCTAAATCAAACAGGGTTTGTGCTAGCTTCTTGAAACTTGAAACAGTAAAGTAGTTCTACATTCTATTTTTATTTTTTGTTTCCTCTGGATGTAGACCTAAGCAGAGACTGACGAAAGACACATTCAATGAAAGGCGTTGTTAGGCTGCCAAAATACTACAGTCTCCTGAAATCACAACATATTTTTTTTTCCGACCTTCATGATAATTTCATGTAATCAGCAGTACACCAATAAAACATGGATGTTCAAGTTTCGTTCTCCTAGGTTGAAGCATTCGTTTGCAGTAACAGTTTGAATTTTTAGTTTCCACTCTGTTTTCTCCTATATTGACAGATGCAGTTCGAACCCTAAATCAAACATGGTTTGTGCTAGCTTCTTGAAACTTGACACAATAAAGTAGTTCTACGTTCTATCCTTAAGGTTTGTTTCCTCTTGATGTAGCCTTAAGCAGAGACTGGCGAATAACACTTTCAATGAGAGGCGTTGTTAAGCTTCCAAAAAACTACCGTCTCCTGAAATCTCAACATATATTTTTTCATCCAATCTTCATGATTCTTTCAAGTATTTATCAGTACACCAATCAAACGTGGATGCCCAAGTTTTGTTCTTCTAGATTGTAGCATTCGTTTGCAGGAACAGTTAGAAATTATAGGTTTCACTCTGTTTTCTCCTATATTGACAGATGCAGTTACAACTCTAAATCAAACACGGTTTGTGCTAGCTTCTTGAAACATGACACAATAAAGTAGTTCTACGTTCTATCTCTAAGGTTTGTTTCCTCTTGTATCCTAAAGCTGGGACTGGTGAATAACACTTATACTGAAAGGGGTTGCCAAACTTCCAACACACTAGAGTCTCCTGAAATCTCAACATATATTTTTTCATCCAATCTTCATGATACTTTCAAGTAATGATCAGTACACCAATCCCACTTGGATGCCAAAGTTTAGTTCTCCTAGATTGAAACATTCTTTTGGAGTAACAGTTTGAATTTTTAGGTTTCACTCTGTTTTCTCCTATATTGACAAATGTAGTTCGAACTCTAAATTAAACACGGTTTGTGCTAGCTTCAGGAAACTTGAAACAGTAAAGTAGTTCTACATTCTATTTTTATTTTGTTTCCTCTGGATGTAGACCTAAGCAGAGACTGACGAAAGACACATTCAATGAAAGGGGTTGTTAGGCTGCCAAAATAATACAGTCTCCTGAAATCTCATCATATTTTTTTTCCGACCTTCATGATGATTTCATGTAATCAGCAGTACACCAATAAAACGTGGATGTTCAAGTTTCGTTCTCCTAGGTTGAAGCATTCGTTTGCAGTAACAGTTGGAATTTTTAGTTTTCACTCTGTTTTCTCCTATATTGACAGATGCAGTTCGAACTCTAAATCAAACATGGTTTGTGCTAGCCTCTTGAAACTTGACACAATAAAGTAGTTCTACGTTCTATCTCTAAGGTTTGTTTCCTCTTGATGTAGCCTTAAGCAGAGACTGGCGAGTACCACTTTCAATGAAAGGCATTGTTAAGCTTCCAAAAAACTACCGTCTCCTGAAATCTCAACATATATTTTTTCATCCAATCTTCATGATTCTTTCAAGTATTGATCAGTACACCAATCCCACTTGGATGCCAAAGTTTAGTTCTCCTAGATTGAAGCATTCTTTTGGAGTAACAGTTTGAATTTTTAGGTTTCACTCTGTTTTCTCCTATATTGACAAATGTAGTTCGAACTCTAAATCAAACACGGTTTGTGCTAGCTTCTTGAAACTTGAAACAGTAAAGTAGTTCTACATTCTATTTTTATTTTTTGTTTCCTCTGGATGTAGACCTAAGCAGAGACTGACAAAAGACACATTCAATGAAAGGCGTTGTTAGGCTGCCAAAATACTACAGTCTCCTGAAATCTCATCATATTTTTTTTTCCGACCTTCATGATAATTTCATGTAATGAGCAGTACACCAATAAAACGTGGATGTTCAAGTTTCTTTCTCCTAGGTTGAAGCATTCGTTTGCAGTAACAGTTTGAATTTTTAGTTTGCATTATGTTTTCTCCTATATTGACACATGCAGTTCGAACTCTAAATCAAACATGGTTTGTGCTAGCTTCTTGAAACTTGACACAATAAAGTAGTTCTACGTTCTATCTCTAAGGTTTGTTTCCTCTTTATGTAGCCTTAAGCAGAGACTGGCGAATAACACTTTCAATGAAAGGCGTTGTTAAGCTTCTAAAAAACTACCGTCTCCTGAAATCTCAACATATATTTTTTCATCCAATCTTCATGATTCTTTCAAGTATCGATCAGTACACCGATCAAACGTGGATGCAGAAATTTTGTTCTTCTAGGTTGTAGCATTCGTTTGCAGGAACAGTTAGAAATTATAAGTTTCACTCTGTTTTCTCCTATATTGACAGATGCAGTTAGAACTCTAAATCAAACACGGTTTGTGCTAGCTTCTTGAAACTTGACACAATAAAGTAGTTCTACGTTCTATCTCTAAGGTTTGTTTCCTCTTGTATCCTAAAGCTGGGACTGGCGAATAACACTTATACTGAAAGGGGTTGCCAAACTTCCAACACACTAGAGTCTCCGGAAATCTCAACAAATATTTTTTCATCCAATCTTCATGATACTTTCAAGTAATGATCAGTACACCAATCCCACTTGGATGCCAAAGTTTAGTTCTCCTAGATTGAATCATTCTTTTGGAGTAACAGTTTGAATTTTTAGGTTTCACTCTGTTTTCTCCTATATTGACAAATGTAGTTCGAACTCTAAATTAAACACGGTTTGTGCTAGCTTCATGAAACTTGAAACAGTAAAGTAGTTCTACATTCTATTTTTATTTTGTTTCCTCTGGATGTAGACCTAAGCAGAGACTGACGAAAGACACATTCAATGAAAGGGGTTGTTAGGCTGCCAAAATAATACAGTCTCCTGAAATCTCATCATATTTTTTTTCCGACCTTCATGATGATTTCATGTAATCAGCAGTACACCAATAAAACGTGGATGTTCAAGTTTCGTTCTCCTAGGTTGAAGCATTCGTTTGCAGTAACAGTTGGAATTTTTAGTTTTCACTCTGTTTTCTCCTATATTGACAGATGCAGTTCGAACTCTAAATCAAACATGGTTTGTGCTAGCCTCTTGAAACTTGACACAATAAAGTAGTTCTACGTTCTATCTCTAAGGTTTGTTTCCTCTTGATGTAGCCTTAAGCAGAGACTGGCGAGTACCACTTTCAATGAAAGGCATTGTTAAGCTTCCAAAAAACGACCGTCTCCTGAAATCTCAACATATATTTTTTCATCCAATCTTCATGATTCTTTCAAGTATTGATCAGTACACCAATCAAACGTGGATGCCCAAGTTTTGTTCTTCTAGGTTGTACCATTCGTTTGCAGGAACAGTTAGAAATAATAGGTTTCACTCTGTTTTCTCCTATATTGACAGATGCAGTTAGAACTCTAAATCAAACACGTTTTGTGCTAGCTTCTTGAAACTTGACACAATAAAGTAGTTCTACGTTCTATCTCTAAGGTTTGTTTCCAATTGTATCCTAAAGCTGGGACTGGCGAATAACACTTATACTTAAAGGGGTTGCCAAACTTCCAAAACACTAGAGTCTCCTGAAATCTGAACATATATTTTTTCATCCAATCTTCATGATACTTTCAAGTAATGATCAGTACACCAATCCCACTTGGATTCCAAAGTTTAGATCTCCTAGATTGAAGCATTCTTTTGGAGTAACAGATTGAATTTTTAGGTTTCACTCTGTTTTCTCCTATATTGACAAATGTAGTTCGAACTCTAAATCAAACACGGCTTGTGCTAGCTTCTTGAAACTTGAAACAGTAAAGTAGTTCTACATTCTATTTTTATTTTTTGTTTCCTCTGAATGTAGACCTAAGCAGAGACTGACGAAAGACACATTCAATGAAAGGCGTTGTTAGGCTGATAAATTACTACAGTATCCTGAAATCTCAACATATTTTTTTTCCGACCTTCATGATAATTTCAAGTAATGAGCAGTACACCAATAAAACGTGGATGTTCAAGTTTCGTTCTCCAAGGTTGAAGCATTCGTTTGCAGTAACAGTTTGAATTTTTAGTTTTCACTCTGTTTTCTCCAATATTGACAGATGCAGTTCGATCTCTATATCAAACATGGTTTGTGCTAGCTTCTTGAAACTTGACACAATAAAGTAGTTCTACGTTCTATCTCTAAGGTTTGTTTCCTCTTGATGTAGCCTTAAGCAGAGACTGGCGAATAACACTTTCAATGAAAGGCGTTGTTAAGCTTCCAAAAAACTACCGTCTCCTGAAATCTCTACATATATTTTTTCATCCAATCTTCATGATTCTTTCAAGTAATGATCAGTACACCAATCAAACGTGGATGCCCAAGTTTTGTTCCTCTATTTTGTAGCATTCGTTTGCAGGAACAGTTAGAAATTATAGGTTTCACTCTGTTTTCTCCTATATTGACAGATGCAGTTAGAACTCTAAATCAAACACGGTTTGTGCTAGCTTCTTGAAACATGACACAATAAAGTAGTTCTACGTTCTATCTCTAAGGTTTGTTTCCTCTTGTATCCTAAAGCTGGGACTGGCGAATAACACTTATACTGAAAGGGGTTGCCAAACTTCCAACACACTAGAGTCTCCTGAAATCCCAACATATATTTTTTCATCCAATCTTCATGATACTTTCAAGTAATGATCAGTACACCAATCCCACTTGGATGCCAAAGTTTAGTTCTCCTAGATTGAAGCATTCTTTTGGAGTAACAGTTTGAATTTTTAGGTTTCACTCTGTTTTCTCCTATATTGACAAATGTAGTTCGAACTCTAAATCAAACACGGTTTGTGCTAGCTTCTTGAAACTTGAAACAGTAAAGTAGTTCTACATTCTATTTTTATTTTTTGTTTCCTCTGGATGTAGACCTAAGCAGAGACTGACGAAAGACACATTCAATGAAAGGCGTTGTTAGGCTGCCAAAATACTAGAGTCTCCTGAAATCTCAACATATTTTTTTTTCCGACCTTCATGATAATTTCATGTAATCAGCAGTACACCAATAAAACGTGGATGTTCAAGTTTCGTTCTCCTAGCTTGAAGCATTCGTTTGCAGTAACAATTTGAATTTTTAGTTTTCACTCTGTTATCTCCTATATTGACAGATGCAGTTCGAACTCTAAATCAAACATGGTTTGTGCTAGCTTCATGAAACTTGACACAATAAAGTAGTTCTACGTTCTATCTCTAAGGTTTGTTTCCTCTTGATGTAGCCTTAAGCAGAGACTGGCGAATAACACTTTCAATGAAAGGCGTTGTTAAGCTACCAAAAAATACCGTCTCCTGAAATCTCAACATATATTTTTTCATCCAATCTTCATGATTCTTTCAAGTATTGATCAGTACACCAATCAAACGTGGATGCCCAAGTTTTGTTCTTCTAGGTTGTAGCATTCGTTTGCAGGAACAGTTAGAAATTATAGGTTTCACTCTGTTTTCTCCTATATTGACAGATGCAGTTAGAACTCTAAATCAAACACGGTTTGTGCTAGCTTCTTGAAACTTGACACAATAAAGTAGTTCTACGTTCTATCTCTAAGGTTTGTTTCCTCTTGTATCCTAAAGCTGGGACTGGCAAATAACATTTATACTGAAATGGGTTGCCAAACTTCCAACAGACTAGAGTCTCCTGAAAACTCAACATATATTTTTTCATCCAATCTTCATGATACTTTCAAGTAATGATCAGTACACCAATCCCACTTGGATGCCAAAGTTTAGTTCTCCTAGATTGAAGCATTCTTTTGGAGTAACAGTTTGAATTTTTAGGTTTCACTCTGTTTTCTCCTATATTGACAAATATAGTTCGAACTCTAAATCAAACACGGTTTGTGCTACCTTCTTGAAACTTGAAACAGTAAAGTAGTTCTACATTCTATTTTTATTTTTTGTTTCCTCTGGATGTAGACCTAAGCAGAGACTGACGAAAGACACATTCAATGAAAGGCGTTGTTAGGCTGCCAAAATACTACAGTCTCCTGAAATCTCATCATATTTTTTTTTCCGACCTTCATGATCATTTCAAGTAATGAGCAGTACACCAATAAAACGTGGATGTTCAAGTTTCGTTCTCCTAGCTTGAAGCATTCGTTTGCAGTAACAGTTTGAATTTTTAGTTTTCACTCTGTTTTCTCCTATATTGACAGATGCAGTTCGAACTCTAAATCAAACATGGTTTGTGCTAGCTTCTTGAAACTTGACACAATAAAGTAGTTCTACGTTCTATCTCTAAGGTTTGTTTCCTCTTGATGTAGCCTTAAGCAGAGACTGGCGAATAACACTTTCAATGAAAGGCGTTGTTAAGCTTCCAAAAAACTACCGTCTCCTGAAATCTCAACATATATCTTTTCATCCAATCTTCATGATTATTTCAATTATTGATCAGTACACCAATCAAACGTGGATGCCCAAGTTTTGTTCTTCTAGGTTGTAGCATTCGTTTGCAGGAACAGTTAGAAATTATAGGTTTCACTCTGTTTTCTCCTATATTGACAGATGCAGTTAGAACTCTAAATCAAACACGGTTTGTGCTAGCTTCTTGAACCTTGACACAATAAAGTAGTTCTACGTTCTATCTCTAAGGTTTGTTTCCTCTTGTATCCTAATGCTGGGACTGGCGAATAACACTTATACTGAAAGGGGTTGCCAAACTTCCAACACACTAGAGTCTCCTGAAATCTCAACATATATTTTTTCATCCAATCATCATGATGCTTTCAAGTAATGATCAGTACACCAATCCCACTTGGATTCCAAAGTTTAGTTCTCCTAGATTGAAGCATTCTTTTGGAGTAACAGTTTGAATTTTTAGGTTTCACTCTGTTTTCTCCTATATTGACAAATGTAGTTCGAACTCTAAATCAAACACGGTTTGTGCTAGCTTTTGAAACTTGAAACAGTAAAGTAGTTCTACATTCTATTTTTATTTTTTGTTTCCTCTGGATGTAGACCTAAGCAGAGACTGACGAAAGACACATTCAATGAAAGGCGTTGTTAGGCTGCCAAAATACTACCGTCTCCTGAAATCTCAACATATTTTTTTTTTCCGACCTTCATGATCATTTGATGTAATCAGCAGTACACCAATAAAACGTGGATGTTCAAGTTTCGTTCTATAGCTTGAAGCATTCGTTTGCAGTAACAGTTTGAATTTTTAGTTTTCACTCTGTTTTCTCCTATATTGACAGATGCAGTTCGAACTCTAAATCAAACATGGTTTGTGCTAGCTCCTTGAAACTTGACACAATAAAGTAGTTCTAGGTTCTATCTCTAAAGATTGTATCCTCTTGATGTAGCCTTAAGCAGAGACTGGCGAATAACATTTTCAATGAAAGGCGTTGTTAAGCTTCCAAAAAACTACCGTCTCCTGAAATCTCAACATATATCTTTTCATCCAATCTTCATGATTTTTTCAAGTATTGATCAGTACACCAATCAAACGTGGATGCCCAAGTTTTGTTCTTCTAGGTTGTAGCATTCGTTTGCAGGAACAGTTAGAAATTATAGGTTTCACTCTGTTTTCTCCTATATTGACAGATGCAGTTAGAACTCTAAATCAAACACGGTTTGTGCTAGCTTCTTGAAACTTGACACAATAAAGTAGTTCTACGTTCTATCTCTAAGGTTTGTTTCCTCTTGTATCCTAAAGCTGGGACTGGCGAATAACACTTATAATGAAAGGGGTTGCCAAACTTCCAACACACTAGAGTCTCCTGAAATCTCAACATATATTTTTTCATCCAATCTTCATGATACTTTCAAGTAATGATCAGTACACCAATCCCACTTGGATGCCAAAGTTTAGTTCTCCTAGATTGAAGCATTCTTTTGGAGTAACAGTTTGAATTTTTAGGTTTCACTCTGTTTTCTCCTATATTGACAAATGTAGTTCGAACTCTAAATCAAACACGGTTTGTGCTAGCTTCTTGAAACTTGAAACAGTAAAGTAGTTCTACATTCTATTTTTATTTTTTGTTTCCTCTGGATGTAGACCTAAGCAGAGACTGACGAAAGACACATTCAATGAAAGGCGTTGTTACGCTGCCAAAATACTACAGTCTCCTGAAATCTCAACATATTTTTTTTTCCGACCTTCATGATCATTTCATGTAATCAGCAGTACACCAATAAAACGTGGATGTTCAAGTTTCGTTCTCCTAGCTTGAAGCATTCGTTTGCAGTAACAGTTTGAATTTTTAGTTTTCACTCTGTTTTCTCCTATATTGACAGATGCAGTTCGAACTCTAAATCAAACATGGTTTGTGCTAGCTTCTTGAAACTTGACACAATAAAGTACTTCTACGTTCTATCTCTAAGGTTTGATTCCTCTTGATGTAGCCTTAAGCAGAGACTGGAGAATAACACTTTCAATGAAAGGCGTTGTTAAGCTTCCAAAAAACTACCGTCTCCTGAAATCTCAACATATATTTTTTCATCCAATCTTCATGATTCTTATACGTATTGATCAGTACACCAATGAAACGTGGATGCCCAAGTTTTGTTCTTCTAGGTTGTAGCATTCGTTTGCAGGAACAGTTAGAAATTATAGGTTCACTCGGTTTTCTCCAATATTGACAGATGCAGTTAGAACTCTAAATCAAACACGGATTGTGCTAGCTTCTTCAAACTTGACACAATAAAGTAGTTCTACGTTCTATCTCTAGGGTTTGTTTCCTCTTGTATCCTAAAGCTGGGACTGGCGAATAACACTTATACTGAAAGGGGTTGCCAAACTTCCAACACACTAGAGTCTCCTGAAATCTCAACATATATTTTTCATCCAATCTTCATGATACTTTCAAGTAATGATCAGAACACCAATCCCACTTGGATGCCAAAGTTTAGTTCTCCTAGATTGAAGCATTCTTTTGGAGTAACCGTTTGAATTTTTAGGTTTCACTCTGTTTTCTCCTATATTGAACAAATGTAGTTCGAACTCTAAATCAAACACGGTTTGTGCTAGCTTCTTGAAACTTGAAACAGTAAAGTAGGTCTACATTCTATTTTTATTTTTTGTTTCCTCTGGATGTAGACCTAAGCAGAGACTGACGAAAGTCACATTCAATGAAAGGCGTTGTTAGGCTGCCAAAATACTACAGTCTCCTGAAATCTCAACATATTTTTTTTTCCGACCTTCATGATCATTTCATGTAATCAGCAGTACACCAATAAAACGTGGATGTTCAAGTTTCGTTCTCCTAGCTTGAAGCATTCGTTTGCAGTAACAGTTTGAATTTTTAGTTTTCACTATGTTTTCCCCTATATTGACAGATGCAGTTCGAACTCTAAATCAAACATGGTTTATGCTAGCTTCTTGAAACTTGACACAATAAAGTAGTTCTACGTTCTATCTCTAAGGATTGTATCCTCTTGATGTAGCCTTAAGCAGAGACTGGCGAATAACACTATAAATGAAAGGCGTTGTTAAGCTTCCAAAAAACTACCGTCTCCTGAAATCTCAACATATATCTTTTCAACCAATCTTCATGTTTCTTTCAAGTATTGATCAGTACACCAATCAAACGTGGATGCCCAAGTTTTGTTCTTCTAGGTTGTAGCATTCGTTTGCAGGAACAATTAGAAATTATAGGTTTCACTCTGTTTTCTCCTATATTGACAGATGCAGTTAGAACTCTAAATCAAACACGGTTTGTGCTAGCTTCTTCATACTTGACACAATAAAGTAGTTCTACGTTCTATCTCTAAGGTTGTTTCCTCTTGTATCCTAAAGCTGGGACTGGCGAATAACACTTATACTGAAATAGGTTGCCAAACTTCCAACACACTAGAGTCTCCTGAAATCTCAACATATATTTTTTCATCCAATCTTCATGATACTTTCAAGTAATGATCAGTACACCAATCCCACTTGGATGCCAAAGTTTAGTTCTCCTAGATTGAAGCATTCTTTTGGAGTAACAGTTTGAATTTTTAGGTTTCTCTCTGTTTTCTCCTATATTGACAAATGTAGTTCGAACTCTAAATCAAACACGGTTTGTGCTAGCTTCTTGAAACTTGAAACAGTAAAGTAGTTCTACATTCTATTTTTATTTTTGTTTCCTCTGGATGTAGACCTAAGCAGAGACTGACGAAAGTCACATTCAATGAAAGGCGTTGTTAGGCTGCGAAAATACTACAGTCTCCTGAAATCTCAACATATTTTTTTTTCCAACCTTCATGATCATTTCATGTAATCAGCAGTACACCAATAAAACGTGGATGTTCAAGTTTCGTTCTCCTAGCTTGAAGCATTCGTTTGCAGTAACAGTTTGAATTTTTAGTTTTCACTCTGTTTTCTCCTATATTGACAGATGCAGTTCGAACTCTAAATCAAACATGGTTTGTGCTAGCTTCTTGAAACTTGACACAATAAAGTAGTTCTACGTTCTATCTCTAAGGATTGTATCCTCTTGATGTAGCCTTAAGCAGAGTCTGGCGAATAACACTTTCAATGAGAGGCGTTGTTAAGCTTCCAAAAACTACCGTCTCCTGAAATCTCAACATATATTTTTTCATCCAATCTTCATGATTCTTTCAAGTATTGA
>NW_027517887.1:0-38829 GCF_048772815.1 Callospermophilus lateralis
ATCTTCATGATTCTTTCAAGTATTGATCAGTACACCAATCAAACGTGGATGCCCAAGTTTTGTTCTTCTAGGTTGTACCATTCGTTTGCAGGAACAGTTAGAAATTATAGGTTTCACTCTGTTTTCTCCTATATTGACAGATGCAGTTAGAACTCTAAATCAAACACGGTTTGTGCTAGCTTCTTGAAACTTGACACAATAAAGTAGTTCTACGTTCTATCTCTAAGGTTTGTTTCTTCTTGTATCCTAAAGCTGGGAATGGCGAATAACACTTATACTGAAAGGGGTTGCCAAACTTCCAACACACTAGAGTCTCCTGAAATCTCAACATATATTTTTTCATCCAATCTTCATGATACTTTCAAGTAATGATCAGTACACCAATCCCACTTGGATGCCAAAGTTTAGTTCTCCTAGATTGAAGCATTCTTTTGGAGTAACAGTTTGAATTTTTAGGTTTCACTCTGTTTTCTCCTATATTGACAAATGTAGTTCAAACTCTAAATCAAACACGGTTTGTGCTAGCTTCTTGAAACTTGAAACAGTAAAGTAGTTCTACATTCTATTTTTATTTTTTGTTTCCTCTGGATGTAGACCTAAGCAGAGACTGACGAAAGACACATTCAATGAAAGGCGTTGTTAGGCTGCCAAAATACTACAGTCTCCTGAAATCTCAACATATTTTTTTTTTCCGACCTTCATGATAATTTCAAGTAACGAGCAGTACACCAATAAAACGTGGATGATCAAGTTTCGTTCTCCTAGGTTGAAGCATTCGTTTGCAGTAACAGTTTGAATTTTTAGTTTTCACTCTGTTATCTCCTATATTGACAGATGCAGCTCGAACTCTAAATCAAACATGGTTTGTGCTAGCTTCTTGAAACTTCACACAATAAAGTAGTTCTACGTTCTATCTCTAAGGTTTGTTTCCTCTTGATGTAGCCTTAAGCAGAGACTGGCGAATAACACTTTCAATGAAAGGCGTTGTTAAGCTTCCAAAAAACTACCGTCTCCTGAAATCTCTACATATATTTTTTCATCCAATCTTCATGATTCTTTCAAGTATTGATCAGTACACCAATCAAACGTGGATTCCCAAGTTTTGTTCCTCTATTTTGTAGCATTCGTTGCAGGAACAGTTAGAAATTACAGGTTTCACTCTGTTTTCTCCTATATTGACAGATGCAGTTAGAACTCTAAATCAAACACGGTTGTGCTACTTTCTTGAAACTTGACACAATAAAGTAGTTCTACGTTCTATCTCTAAGGTTTGTTTCTTCTTGTATCCTAAAGCTGGGAATGGCGAATAACACTTATACTGAAAGGGGTTGCCAAACTTCCAACACACTAGAGTCTCCTGAAATCTCAACATATATTTTTTCATCCAATCTTCATGATACTTTCAAGTAATGATCAGTACACCAATCCCACTTGGATGCCAAAGTTTAGTTCTCCTAGATTGAAGCATTCTTTTGGAGTAACAGTTTGAATTTTTAGGTTTCACTCTGTTTTCTCCTATATTGACAAATGTAGTTCGAACTCTAAATCAAACACGGTTTGTGCTAGCTTCTTGAAACTTGAAACAGTAAAGTAGTTCTACATTCTATTTTTATTTTTTGTTTCCTCTGGATGTAGACCTAAGCAGAGACTGACGAAAGACACATTCAATGAAAGGCGTTGTTAGGCTGCCAAAATACTACACTCTCCTGAAATCTCAACATATTTTTTTTTCCGACCTTCATGATAATTTCCTGTAATCAGCAGTACACCAATAAAACGTGGATGATCAAGTTTCGTTCTCCTAGCTTGAAGCATTCGTTTGCAGTAACAGTTTGAATTTTTAGTTTTCACTCTGTTTTCTCCTATATTGACAGATGCAGTTCGAACTCTAAATCAAACATGGTTTGTGCTAGCTTCATGAAACTTGACACAATAAAGTAGTTCTACGTTCTATCTCTAAGGTTTGTTTCCTCTTGATGTAGCCTTAAGCAGAGACTGGCGAATAACACTTTCAATGAAAGGCGTTGTTAAGCTACCAAAAAACTACCGTCTCCTGAAATCTCAACATATATTTTTTCATCCAATCTTCATGATTCTTTCAAGTATTGATCAGTACACCAATCAAACGTGGATGCCCAAGTTTTGTTCTTCTAGGTTGTACCATTCGTTTGCAGAAACAGTTAGAAATTATAGGTTTCACTCTGTTTTCTCCTATATTGACAGATGCAGTTAGAACTCTAAATCAAACACGGTTTGTGCTAGCTTCTTGAAACTTGACACAATAAAGTAGTTCTACGTTCTATCTCTAAGGTTTGTTTCTTCTTGTATCCTAAAGCTGGGAATGGCGAATAACACTTATACTGAAAGGGGTTGCCAAACTTCCAACACACTAGAGTCTCCTGAAATCTCAACATATATTTTTTCATCCAATCTTCATGATACTTTCATGTAATGATCAGTACACCAATCCCACTTGGATGCCAAAGTTTAGTTCTCCTAGATTGAAGCATTCTTTTGGAGTAACAGTTTGAATTTTTAGGTTTCACTCTGTTTTCTCCTATATTGACAAATGTAGTTCGAACTCTAAATCAAACACGGTTTGTGCTAGCTTCTTGAAACTTGAAACAGTAAAGTAGTTCTACATTCTATTTTTATTTTTTGTTTCCTCTGGATGTAGACCTAAGCAGAGACTGACGAAAGACACATTCAATGAAAGGCGTTGTTAGGCTGCCAAAATACTACAGTCTCCTGAAATCTCAACATATTTTTTTTCCGACCTTCATGATAATTTCCTGTAATCAGCAGTACACCAATAAAACGTGGATGATCAAGTTTCGTTCTCCTAGCTTGAAGCATTCGTTTGCAGTAACAGTTTGAATTTTTAGTTTTCACTCTGTTTTCTCCTATATTGACAGATGCAGTTCGAACTCTAAATCAAACATGGTTTGTGCTAGCTTCATGAAACTTGACACAATAAAGTAGTTCTACGTTCTATCTCTAAGGTTTGTTTCCTCTTGATGTAGCCTTAAGCAGAGACTGGCGAATAACACTTTCAATGAAAGGCGTTGTTAAGCTACCAAAAAACTACCGTCTCCTGAAATCTCAACATATATTTTTTCATCCAATCTTCATGATTCTTTCAAGTATTGATCAGTACACCAATCAAACGTGGATGCCCAAGTTTTGTTCTTCTAGGTTGTACCATTCGTTTGCAGGAACAGTTAGAAATTATAGGTTTCACTCTGTTTTCTCCTATATTGACAGATGCAGTTAGAACTCTAAATCAAACACGGTTTGTGCTAGCTTCTTGAAACTTGACACAATAAAGTAGTTCTACGTTCTATCTCTAAGGTTTGTTTCTTCTTGTATCCTAAAGCTGGGAATGGCGAATAACACTTATACTGAAAGGGGTTGCCAAACTTCCAACACACTAGAGTCTCCTGAAATCTCAACATATATTTTTTCATCCAATCTTCATGATACTTTCAAGTAATGATCAGTACACCAATCCCACTTGGATGCCAAAGTTTAGTTCTCCTAGATTGAAGCATTCTTTTGGAGTAACAGTTTGAATTTTTAGGTTTCACTCTGTTTTCTCCTATATTGACAAATGTAGTTCGAACTCTAAATCAAACACGGTTTGTGCTAGCTTCTTGAAACTTGAAACAGTAAAGTAGTTCTACATTCTATTTTTATTTTTTGTTTCCTCTGGATGTAGACCTAAGCAGAGACTGACGAAAGACACATTCAATGAAAGGCGTTGTTAGGCTGCCAAAATACTACAGTCTCCTGAAATCTCAACATATTTTTTTTTCCGACCTTCATGATAATTTCAAGTAACGAGCAGTACACCAATAAAACGTGGATGTTCAAGTTTCGTTCTCCTAGGTTGAAGCATTCGTTTGCAGTAACAGTTTGAATTTTTAGTTTTCACTCCGTTATCTCCTATATTGACAGATGCAGCTCGAACTCTAAATCAAACATGGTTTGTGCTAGCTTCTTGAAACTTCACACAATAAAGTAGTTCTACGTTCTATCTCTAAGGTTTGTTTCCTCTTGATGTAGCCTTAAGCAGAGACTGGCGAATAACACTTTCAATGAAAGGCGTTGTTAAGCTTCCAAAAAACTACCGTCTCCTGAAATCTCTACATATATTTTTTCATCCAATCTTCATGATTCTTTCAAGTATTGATCAGTACACCAATCAAACGTGGATTCCCAAGTTTTGTTCCTCTATTTTGTAGCATTCGTTGCAGGAACAGTTAGAAATTACAGGTTTCACTCTGTTTTCTCCTATATTGACAGATGCAGTTAGAACTCTAAATCAAACACGGTTGTGCTACTTTCTTGAAACTTGACACAATAAAGTAGTTATACCTTCTATCTCTAAGGTGTGTTTCCTCTTGTATCCTAAAGCTGGGACTGGCGAATAACACTTATACTGAAAGGGGTTGCCAAACTTCCAACACACTAGAGTCTCCTGAAATCTCAACATATATTTTTTCATCCAATCTTCATGATACTTTCAAGTAATAATCAGTACACCAATCCCACTTGGATGCCAAAGTTTAGTTCTCCTAGATTGAAGCATTCTTTTGGAATAACAGTTTGAATTTTTAGGTTTCACTCTGTTTTCTCCTATATTGACAAATGTAGTTCGAACTCTAAATCAAACACGGTTTGTGCTAGCTTCTTGAAACTTGAAACAGTAAAGTAGTTCTACATTCTATTTTTATTTTTTGTTTCCTCTGGATGTAGACCTAAGCAGAGACTGACGAAAGACACATTCAATGAAAGGCGTTGTTAGGCTGCCAAAATACTACAGTCTCCTGAAATCTCAACATATTTTTTTTTCCGACCTTCATGATAATTTCCTGTAATCAGCAGTACACCAATAAAACGTGGATGATCAAGTTTCGTTCTCCTAGCTTGAAGCATTCGTTTGCAGTAACAGTTTGAATTTTTAGTTTTCACTCTGTTTTCTCCTATATTGACAGATGCAGTTCGAACTCTAAATCAAACATGGTTTGTGCTAGCTTCTTGAAACTTCACACAATAAAGTAGTTCTACGTTCTATCTCTAAGGTTTGTTTCCTCTTGATGTAGCCTTAAGCAGAGACTGGCGAATAACACTTTCAATGAAAGGCGTTGTTAAGCTTCCAAAAAACTACCGCCTCCTGAAATCTCAACATATATTTTTTCATCCAATCTTCATGATTCTTTCAAGTATTGATCAGTACACCAATCAAACGTGGACGCCCAAGTTTTGTTCTTCTAGGTTGTAGCATTCGTTTGCAGGAACAGTTAGAAATTATAGGTTTCACTCTGTTTTCTCCTATATTGACAGATGCAGTTAGAACTCTAAATCAAACACGGTTTGTGCTAGCTTCTTGAAACTTGACACAATAAAGTAGTTCTACGTTCTATCTCTAAGGTTTGTTTCCTCTTGTATCCTAAAGCTGGGACTGGCGAATAACACTTATACTGAAAGGGGTTGCCAAACTTCCAACACACTAGAGTCTCCTGAAATCTCAACATATATTTTTTCATCCAATCTTCATGATACTTTCAAGTAATAATCAGTACACCAATCCGACTTGGATGCCAAAGTTTAGTTCTCCTAGATTGAAGCATTCTTTTGGAATAAAAGTTTGAATTTTTAGGTTTCACTCTGTTTTCTCCTATATTGACAAATGTAGTTTGAACTCTAAAACAAACACGGTTTGTGCTAGCTTCTTGAAACTTGAAACAGTAAAGTAGTTCTACATTCTATTTTTATTTTTTGTTTCCTCTGGATGTAGACCTAAGCAGAGACTGACGAAAGACACATTCAATGAAAGGCGTTGTTAGGCTGCCAAAATACTACAATCTCCTGAAATCTCAACATATTTTTTTTTCCGACCTTCATGATTATTTCCTGTAATCAGCAGTACACCAATAAAACGTGGATGTTCAAGTTTCGTTCTCCTAGCTTGAAGCATTCGTTTGCAGTAACAGTTTGAATTTTTAGTTTTCACTCTGTTTTCTCCTATATTGACAGATGCAGTTCGAACTCTAAATCAAACATGGTTTGTGCTAGCTTCATGAAACTTGACACAATAAAGTAGTTCTACGTTCTATCTCTAAGGTTTGTTTCCTCTTGATGTAGCCTTAAGCAGAGACTGGCGAATAACACTTTCAATGAAAGGCGTTGTTAAGCTACCAAAAACTACCGTCTCCTGAAATCTCAACATATATTTTTTCATCCAATCTTCATGATTCTTTCAAGTATTGATCAGTACACCAATTAAACGTGGATGCCCAAGTTTTGTTCTTCTAGGTTTTAGCATTCGTTTGCAGGAACAGTTAGAAATTATAGGTTTCACTCTGTTTTCTCCTATATTGACAGATGCAGTTAGAACTCTAAATCAAACACGGTTTGTGCTAGCTTCTTGAAACTTGACACAATAAAGTAGTTCTACGTTCTATCTCTAAGGTTTGTTTCTTCTTGTATCCTAAAGCTGGGAATGGCGAATAACACTTATACTGAAAGGGGTTGCCAAACTTCCAACACACTAGAGTCTCCTGAAATCTCAACATATATTTTTTCATCCAATCTTCATGATACTTTCAAGTAATGATCAGTACACCAATCCCACTTGGATGCCAAAGTTTAGTTCTCCTAGATTGAAGCATTCTTTTGGAGTAACAGTTTGAATTTTTAGGTTTCACTCTGTTTTCTCCTATATTGACAAATGTAGTTCGAACTCTAAATCAAACACGGTTTGTGCTAGCTTCTTGAAACTTGAAACAGTAAAGTAGTTCTACATTCTATTTTTATTTTTTGTTTCCTCTGGATGTAGACCTAAGCAGAGACTGACGAAAGACACATTCAATGAAAGGCGTTGTTAGGCTGCCAAAATACTACAGTCTCCTGAAATCTCAACATATTTTTTTTTCCGACCTTCATGTTCATTTCAAGTAATGAGCAGTACACCAATAAAACGTGGATGTTCAAGTTTCGTTCTCCTAGCTTGAAGCATTCGTTTGCAGTAACAGTTTGAATTTTTAGTTTTCACTCTGTTTTCTCCTATATTTACAGATGCAGTTCGAACTCTAAATCAAACATGGTTTGTGCTAGCTTCTTGAAACTTGACACAATAAAGTAGTTCTACGTTCTATCTCTAAGGTTTGTTTCCTCTTGATGTAGCCTTAAGCAGAGACTGGCGAATAACACTTTCAATGAAAGGCGTTGTTAAGCTTCCAAAAAACTACCGTCTCCTGAAATCTCAACATATATCTTTTCATCCAATCTTCATGATTCTTTCGAGTATTGATCAGTACACCAATCAAACGTGGATGCCCAAGTTTTGTTCTTCTAGGTTGTAGCATTCGTTTGCAGGAACAGTTAGAAATTATAGGTTTCACTCTGTTTTCTCCTATATTGACAGATGCATTTAGAACTCTAAATCAAACACGGTTTGTGCTAGCTTCTTGAAACTTGACACAATAAAGTAGTTCTACGTTCTATCTCTAAGGTTTGTTTCTTCTTGTATCCTAAAGCTGGGAATGGCGAATAACACTTATACTGAAAGGGGTTGCCAAACTTCCAACACACTAGAGTCTCCTGAAATCTCAACATATATTTTTTCATCCAATCTTCATGATACTTTCAAGTAATGATCAGTACACCAATCCCACTTGGATGCCAAAGTTTAGTTCTCCTAGATTGAAGCATTCTTTTGGAGTAACAGTTTGAATTTTTAGGTTTCACTCTGTTTTCTCCTATATTGACAAATGTAGTTCGAACTCTAAATCAAACACGGTTTGTGCTAGCTTCTTGAAACTTGAAACAGTAAAGTAGTTCTACATTCTATTTTTATTTTTTGTTTCCTCTGGATGTAGACCTAAGCAGAGACTGACGAAAGACACATTCAATGAAAGGCGTTGTTAGGCTGCCAAAATACTACAGTCTCCTGAAATCTCAACATATTTTTTTTTCCGACCTTCATGTTCATTTCAAGTAATGAGCAGTACACCAATAAAACGTGGATGTTCAAGTTTCGTTCTCCTAGCTTGAAGCATTCGTTTGCAGTAACAGTTTGAATTTTTAGTTTTCACTCTGTTTTCTCCTATATTTACAGATGCAGTTTGAACTCTAAATCAAACATGGTTTGTGCTAGCTTCATGAAACATGACACAATAAAGTAGTTCTACGTTCTATCTCTAAGGTTTGTTTCCTCTTGATGTAGCCTTAAGCAGAGACTGGCGAATAACACTTTCAATGAAAGGCGTTGTTAAGCTACCAAAAAACTACCGTCTCCTGAAATCTCAACATATATTTTTTCATCCAATCTTCATGATTCTTTCAAGTATTGATCAGTACACCAATCAAACGTGGATGCCCAAGTTTTGTTCTTCTAGGTTTTAGCATTCGTTTGCAGGAATTGTTAGAAATTATAGGTTTCACTCTGTTTTCTCCTATACTGACAGATGCAGTTAGAACTCTAAATCAAACATGGTTTGTGCTAGCTTCTTGAAACTTGACACAATAAAGTAGTTCTACGTTCTATCTCTAAGGTTTGTTTCTTCTTGTATCCTAAAGCTGGGAATGGCGAATAACACTTATACTGAAAGGGGTTGCCAAACTTCCAACACACTAGAGTCTCCTGAAATCTCAACATATATTTTTTCATCCAATCTTCATGATACTTTCAAGTAATGATCAGTACACCAATCCCACTTGGATGCCAAAGTTTAGTTCTCCTAGATTGAAGCATTCTTTTGGAGTAACAGTTTGAATTTTTAGGTTTCACTCTGTTTTCTCCTATATTGACAAATGTAGTTCGAACTCTAAATCAAACACGGTTTGTGCTAGCTTCTTGAAACTTGAAACAGTAAAGTAGTTCTACATTCTATTTTTATTTTTTGTTTCCTCTGGATGTAGACCTAAGCAGAGACTGACGAAAGACACATTCAATGAAAGGCGTTGTTAGGCTGCCAAAATACTACAGTCTCCTGAAATCTCAACATATTTTTTATTCCGACCTTCATGTTCATTTCAAGTAATGAGCAGTACACCAATAAAACGTGGATGTTCAAGTTTCGTTCTCCTAGCTTGAAGCATTCGTTTGCGGTAACAGTTTGAATTTTTAGTTTTCACTCTGTTTTCTCCTATATTGACAGATGCAGTTCGAACTCTAAATCAAACATGGTTTGTGCTAGCTTCTTGAAACTTCACACAATAAAGTAGTTCTACGTTCTATCTCTAAGGTTTGTTTCCTCTTGATGTAGCCTTAAGCAGAGACTGGCGAATAACACTTTCAATGAAAGGCGTTGTTAAGCTTCCAAAAAACTACCGCCTCCTGAAATCTCAACATATATTTTTTCATCCAATCTTCATGATTCTTTCAAGTATTGATCAGTACACCAATCAAACGTGGACGCCCAAGTTTTGTTCTTCTAGGTTGTAGCATTCGTTTGCAGGAACAGTTAGAAATTATAGGTTACACTCTGTTTTCTCCTATATTGACAGATGCAGTTAGAACTCTAAATCAAACACGGTTTGTGCTAGCTTCTTGAAACTTGACACAATAAAGTAGTTCTACGTTCTATCTCTAAGGTTTGTTTCCTCTTGTATCCTAAAGCTGGGACTGGCGAATAACACTTATACTGAAAGGGGTTGCCAAACTTCCAACACACTAGAGTCTCCTGAAATCTCAACATATATTTTTTCATCCAATCTTCATGATACTTTCAAGTAATAATCAGTACACCAATCCGACTTGGATGCCAAAGTTTAGTTCTCCTAGATTGAAGCATTCTTTTGGAATAAAAGTTTGAATTTTTAGGTTTCACTCTGTTTTCTCCTATATTGACAAATGTAGTTTGAACTCTAAAACAAACACGGTTTGTGCTAGCTTCTTGAAACTTGAAACAGTAAAGTAGTTCTACATTCTATTTTTATTTTTTGTTTCCTCTGGATGTAGACCTAAGCAGAGACTGACGAAAGACACATTCAATGAAAGGCGTTGTTAGGCTGCCAAAATACTACAGTCTCCTGAAATCTCAACATATTTTTTTTTCCGACCTTCATGATTATTTCCTGTAATCAGCAGTACACCAATAAAACGTGGATGTTCAAGTTTCGTTCTCCTAGCTTGAAGCATTCGTTTGCAGTAACAGTTTGAATTTTTAGTTTTCACTCTGTTTTCTCCTATATTGACAGATGCAGTTCGAACTCTAAATCAAACATGGTTTGTGCTAGCTTCATGAAACTTGACACAATAAAGTAGTTCTACGTTCTATCTCTAAGGTTTGTTTCCTCTTGATGTAGCCTTAAGCAGAGACTGGCGAATAACACTTTCAATGAAAGGCGTTGTTAAGCTACCAAAAACTACCGTCTCCTGAAATCTCAACATATATTTTTTCATCCAATCTTCATGATTCTTTCAAGTATTGATCAGTACACCAATTAAACGTGGATGCCCAAGTTTTGTTCTTCTAGGTTTTAGCATTCGTTTGCAGGAACAGTTAGAAATTATAGGTTTCACTCTGTTTTCTCCTATATTGACAGATGCAGTTAGAACTCTAAATCAAACACGGTTTGTGCTAGCTTCTTGAAACTTGACACAATAAAGTAGTTCTACGTTCTATCTCTAAGGTTTGTTTCTTCTTGTATCCTAAAGCTGGGAATGGCGAATAACACTTATACTGAAAGGGGTTGCCAAACTTCCAACACACTAGAGTCTCCTGAAATCTCAACATATATTTTTTCATCCAATCTTCATGATACTTTCAAGTAATGATCAGTACACCAATCCCACTTGGATGCCAAAGTTTAGTTCTCCTAGATTGAAGCATTCTTTTGGAGTAACAGTTTGAATTTTTAGGTTTCACTCTGTTTTCTCCTATATTGACAAATGTAGTTCGAACTCTAAATCAAACACGGTTTGTGCTAGCTTCTTGAAACTTGAAACAGTAAAGTAGTTCTACATTCTATTTTTATTTTTTGTTTCCTCTGGATGTAGACCTAAGCAGAGACTGACGAAAGACACATTCAATGAAAGGCGTTGTTAGGCTGCCAAAATACTACAGTCTCCTGAAATCTCAACATATTTTTTTCCGACCTTCATGTTCATTTCAAGTAATGAGCAGTACACCAATAAAACGTGGATGTTCAAGTTTCGTTCTCCTAGCTTGAAGCATTCGTTTGCAGTAACAGTTTGAATTTTTAGTTTTCACTCTGTTTTCTCCTATATTTACAGATGCAGTTCGAACTCTAAATCAAACATGGTTTGTGCTAGCTTCTTGAAACTTGACACAATAATGTAGTTCTACGTTCTATCTCTAAGGTTTGTTTCCTCTTGATGTAGCCTTAAGCAGAGACTGGCGAATAACACTTTCAATGAAAGGCGTTATTAAGCTTCCAAAAAACTACCGTCTCCTGAAATCTCAACATATATCTTTTCATCCAATCTTCATGATTCTTTCGAGTATTGATCAGTACACCAATCAAACGTGGATGCCCAAGTTTTGTTCTTCTAGGTTGTAGCATTCGTTTGCAGGAACAGTTAGAAATTATAGGTTTCACTCTGTTTTCTCCTATATTGACAGATGCAGTTAGAACTCTAAATCAAACACGGTTTGTGCTAGCTTCTTGAAACTTGACACAATAAAGTAGTTCCACGTTCTATCTCTAAGGTTTGTTTCCTCTTGTATCCTAATGCTGGGACTGGCGAATAACACTTATACTGAAAGTGGTTGCCAAACTTCCAACACACTAGAGTCTCCTGAAATCTCAACATATATTTTTTCATCCAATCTTCATGATACTTTCAAGTAATGATCAGTACACCAATCCCACTTGGATGCCAAAGTTTAGTTCTCCTAGATTGAAGCATTCTTTTGGAGTAACAATTTGAATTTTTAGGTTTCAATCTGTTTTCTCCTATATTGACAAATGTAGTTCGAACTCTAAATCAAACACGGTTTGTGCTAGCTTCTTGAAATTTGAAACAGTAAAGTAGTTCTACATTCTATTTTTATTTTTTGTTTCCTCTGGATGTAGACCTAAGCAGAGACTGACGAAAGACACATTCAATGAAAGGCATTGTTAGGCTGCCAAAATACTAAAGTCTCCTGAAATCTCAACATATTTTTTTCCGACATTCATGATCATTTCAAGTAATGAGCAGTACACCAATAAAACGTGGATGTTGAAGTTTCGTTCTCCTGGGTTGAAGCATTCGTTTGCAGTAACAGTTTGAATTTTTAGTTTTCACTCTGTTTTCTCCTATATTGACAGATGCAGTTCGAACTCTAAATCAAACATGGTTTGTGCTAGCTTCTTGAAACTTCACACAATAAAGTAGTTCTACGTTCTATCTCTAAGGTATGTTTCCTCTTGATGTAGCCTTAAGCAGAGACTGGCGAATAACACTTTCAATGAAAGGCGTTGTTAAGCTTCCAAAAAACTACCGCCTCCTGAAATCTCAACATATATTTTTTCATCCAGTCTTCATGATTCTTTCAAGTATTGATCAGTACACCAATCAAACGTGGATGCCCAAGTTTTGTTCTTCTAGGTTGTAGCATTCGTTTGCAGGAACAGTTAGAAATTATAGGTTTCACTCTGTTTTCTCCTATATTGACAGATGCAGTTAGAACTCTAAATCAAACACGGTTTGTGCTAGCTTCTTGAAACTTGACACAATAAAGTAGTTCTACGTTCTATCTCTAAGGTCTGTTTCCTCTTGTATCCTAAAGCTGGGACTGGCGAATAACACTTATACTGAAAGGGGTTGCCAAACTTCCAACACACTAGAGTCTCCTGAAATCTCAACATATATTTTTTCATCCAATCTTCATGATACTTTCAAGAAATAATCAGTACACCAATCCCACTTGGATGCCAAAGTTTAGTTCTCCTAGATTGAAGCATTCTTTTGGAATAAAAGTTTGAATTTTTAGGTTTCACTCTGTTTTCTCCTATATTGACAAATGTAGTTCGAACTCTAAATGAAACACGGTTTGTGCTAGCTTCTTGAAACTTGAAACAGTAAAGTAGTTCTACATTCTATTTTTATTTTTTGTTTCCTCTGGATGTAGACCTAAGCAGAGACTGACGAAAGACACATTCAATGAAAGGCGTTGTTAGGCTGCCAAAATAATACAGTCTCCTGAAATCTCAACATATTTTCTTTTCCGACCTTCATGATTATTTCCTGTAATCAGCAGTACACCAATAAAACGTGGATGTTCAAGTTTCGTTCTCCTAGCTTGAAGCATTCGTTTGCAGTAACAGTTTGAATTTTTAGTTTTCACTCTGTTTTCTCCTATATTGATAGATGCAGTTCGAACTCTAAATCAAACATGGTTTGTGCTAGCTTCATGAAACTTGACACAATAAAGTAGTTCTACGTTCTGTCTCTAAGGTTTGTTTCCACTTGATGTAGCCTTAAGCAGAGACTGGCGAATAACACTTTCAATGAAAGGCGTTGTTAAGCTACCAAAAAACTACCGTCTCCTGAAATCTCAACATATATTTTTTCATCCAATCTTCATGATTCTTTCAAGTATTGATCAGTACACCAATCAAACGTGGATGCCCAAGTTTTGTTCTTCTAGGTTGTAGCATTCGTTTCCAGGAACAGTTAGAAATTATAGGTTTCACTCTGTTTTCTCCTATATTGACAGATGCAGTTAGAACTCTAAATGAAACACGGTTTGTGCTAGCTTCTTGAAAATTGACACAATAAAGTAGTTCTACGTTCTATCTCTAAGGTTTGTTTCCTCTTGTATCCTAAAGCTGGGACTCTCGAATAACACTTATACTGAAAGGGGTTGCCAAACTTCCAACACACTAGAGTCTCCTGAAATCTCAACATATATTTTTTCATCCAATCTTCATGATACTTTCAAGTAATGATCAGTACACCAATCCCACTTGGATTCCAAAGTTTAGTTCTCCTAGATTGAAGCATTCTTTTGGAGTAACAGTTTGAATTTTTAGGTTTCACTCTGTTTTCTCCTATATTGACAAATGTAGTTTGAACTCTAAATCAAACACGTTTTGTGCTAGCTTCTTGAAACTTGAAACAGTAAAGTAGTTCTACGTTCTATTTTTATTTTTTGTTTCCTCTGGATGTACACCTAAGCAGAGACTGACGAAAGACACATTCAATGAAAGGCATTGTTAGGCTGCCAAAATACCTAAGTCTCCTGAAATCTCAACATATTTTTTTCCGACCTTCATGATCATTTCAAGTAATGAGCAGTACACCAATAAAACGTGGATGTTCAAGTTTCGTTCTCCTGGGTTGAAGCATTCGTTTGCAGTAACAGTTTGAATTTTTAGTTTTCACTCTGTTTTCTCCTATATTGACAGATGCAGTTCGAACTCTAAATCAAACATGGTTTGTGCTAGCTTCTTGAAACTTCACACAATAAAGTAGTTCTACGTTCTATCTCTAAGGTTTGTTTCCTCTTGATGTAGCCTTAAGCAGAGACTGGCGAATAACACCTTCAATGAAAGGCGTTGTTAAGCTTCCAAAAAACTACCGCCTCCTGAAATCTCAACATATATTTTTTCATCCAATCTTCATGATTGTTTCAAGTATTGATCAGTACACCAATCAAACGTGGATGCCCAAGTTTTGTTCTTCTAGGTTGTAGCATTCGTTTGCAGGAACAGTTAGAAATTATAGGTTTCACTCTGTTTTCTCCTATATTGACAGATGCAGTTAGAACTCTAAATCAAACACGGTTTGTGCTAGCTTCTTGAAACTTGACACAATAAAGTAGTTCTACCTTCTATCTCTAAGGTGTGTTTCCTCTTGTATCCTAAAGCTGGGACTGGCGAATAACACTTATACTGAAAGGGGTTGCCAAACTTCCAACACACTAGAGTCTCCTGAAATCTCAACATATATTTTTTCATCCAATCTTCATGATACTTTCAAGTAATAATCAGTACACCAATCCCATTTGGATGCCAAAGTTTAGTTCTCCTAGATTGAAGCATTCTTTTGGAATAACAGTTTGAATTTTTAGGTTTCACTCTGTTTTCTCCTATATTGACAAATGTAGTTCGAACTCTAAATCAAACACGGTTTGTGCTAGCTTCTTGAAACTTGAAACAGTAAAGTAGTTCTACATTCTATTTTTATTTTTTGTTTCCTCTGGATGTAGACCTAAGCAGAGACTGACAAAAGACACATTCAATGAAAGACGTTGTTAGGCTGCCAAAATACTACAGTCTCCTGAAATCTCAACATATTTTTTTTTCCGACCTTCATGATCATTTCATGTAATCAGCAGAACACCAATAAAACGTGGATGTTCAAGTTTCGTTCTCCTAGCTTGAAGCATTCGTTTGCAGTAACAGTTTGAATTTTTAGTTTTCACTCTGTTTTCTCCTATATTGACAGATGTAGTTCGAACTCTAAATCAAACATGGTTTGTGCTAGCTTTTTGAAACTTGACACAATAAAGTAGTTCTACGTTCTATCTCTAAGGTTTGTTTCCTCTTGATGTAGCCTTAAGCAGAGACTGGCGAATAACACTTTCAATGAAAGGCGTTGTTAAGCTTCCGAAAAACTACCGTCTCCTGAAATCTCAACATATATTTTTTCATCCAATCTTCATGATTCTTTCAAGTATTGATCAGTACACCAATCAAACGTGGATGCCCAAGTTTTGTTCTTCTAGGTTGTAGCATTCGTTTGCAGGAACAGTTAGAAATTATAGGTTTCACTCTGTTTTCTCCTATATTGACAGATGCAGTTAGAACTCTAAATCAAACACGCTTTGTGCTAGCTTCTTGAAACTTGACACAATAAAGTAGTTCTACGTTCTATCTCTAAGGTTTGTTTCCTCTTGTATCCTAAAGCTGGGACTGGCGAATAACACTTATAATGAAAGGGGTTGCCAAACTTCCAACACACTAGAGTTTCCTGAAATCTCAACATATATATTTTTCATCCCATCTTCATGATACTTTCAAGTAATTATCAGTACACCAATCCCACTTGGATGCCAAAGTTTAGTTCTCCTAGATTGAAGCATTCTTTTGGAGTAACAGTTTGAATTTTTAGGTTTCACTCTGTTTTCTCCTATATTGACAAATGTAGTTCGAACTCTAAATCAAACACGGTTTGTGCTAGCTTCTTGAAACTTGAAACAGTAAAGTAGTTCTACATTCTATTTTTATGTTTTGTTTCCTCTGGATGTAGACCTAATCAGAGACTGACGAAAGACACATTCAATGAAAGGCGTTGTTAGCCTGCCAAAATACTAGGTCTCCTGAAATCTCAACATATTTTTTTTTCCGAACTTCATGATAATTTCAAGTAATGAGCAGTACACCAATAAAACGTGGATGTTCAAGTTTCGTTCTCCTAGGTTGAAGCATTCGTTTGCAGTAACAGTTTGAATTTTTAGTTTTCACTCTGTTTTCTCCTATATTGACAGATGCAGTTCGAACTCTAAATCAAACATGGTTTGTGCTAGCTTCTTGAAACTTGACACAATAAAGTAGTTCTACGTTCTATCTCCAAGGTTTGTTTCCTTTTGATGTAGCCTTAAGCAGAGACTGGCGAATAACACTTTCAATGAGAGGCGTTGTTAAGCTTCCAAAAAACTACAGTCTCCTGAAATCTCAACATATATCTTTTCATCCAATCTTCATGATTCTTTCAAGTATTGATCAGTACACCAATCAAACGTGGATGCCCAAGTTTTGTTCTTCTAGGTTGTAGCATCCTTTTGCAGGAACAGTTAGAAATTATAGGTTTCACTCTGTTTTCTCCTATATTGACAGATGCAGTTAGAACTCTAAATCAAACACGGTTTGTGCTAGTTTCTTGAAACTTGACACAATAAAGTAGTTCTACGTTCTATCTCTAAGGTTTGTTTCCTCTTGTATCCTAAAGCTGGGACTGGCGAATAACACTTATACTGAAAGGGGTTGCCAAACTTCCAACACACTAGAGTCTCCTGAAATCTCAACATATATTTTTTCATCCAATCTTCATGATACTTTCAAGTAATGATCAGTACACCAATCCCACTTGGATGCCAAAGATTAGTTCTCCTAGATTGAAGCATTCTTTTGGAGTAACAGTTTGAATTTTTAGGTTTCACTCTGTTTTCTCCTATATTGACAAATGTAGTTCGAACTCTAAATCAAACACGGTTTGTGCTAGCTTCTTGAAACTTGAAACAGTAAAGTAGTTCTACATTCTATTTTTATTTTTTGTTTCCTCTGGATGTAGACCTAAGCAGAGACTGACGAAAGACACATTCAATGAAAGGCGTTGTTAGGCTGCCAAAATACTACAGTCTCCTGAAATCTCAACATATTTTTTTTTCCGACCTTCATGATCATTTCATGTAATCAGCAGTACACCAATAAAACGTGGATGTTCAAGTTTCGTTCTCCTAGCTTGAAGCATTCGTTTGCAGTAACAGTTTGAATTTTTATTTTTCACTCTGTTTTCTCCTATATTGACAGATGCAGTTCGAACTCTAAATCAAACATGGTTTGTGCTAGCTTCTTGAAACTTGACACAATATAGTAGTTCTACGATCTATCTCTAAGGATTGTATCCTCTTGATGTAGCCTTAAGCAGAGACTGGCGAATAACACTTTCAATGAAAGGCGTTGTTAAGCTTCCAAAAAACTACAGTCTCCTGAAATCTCAACATATATCTTTTCATCCAATCTTCATTATTTTTTCAAGTATTGATCAGTACACCAATCAAACGTGGATGCCCAAGTTTTGTTCTTCTAGGTTGTAGCATTCGTTTGCAGGAACAGTTAGAAATTATAGATTTCACTCTGTTTTCTAATATATTGACAGATGCAGTTAGAACTCTAAATCAAACACGGTTTGTGCTAGCTTCTTGAAACTTGACACAATAAAGTAGTTCTACGTTCTATCTCTAAGGTTTGTTTCCTCTTGTATCCTAAAGCTGGGACTGGCGAATAACACTTATACTGAAAGGGGTTGCCAAACTTCCAACACACTAGAGTGTCCTGAAATCTCAACATATATTTTTTCATCCAATCTTCATGATACTTTCAAGTAATGATCAGTACACCAATCCCACCTGGATGCCAAAGTTTAGTTCTCCTAGATTGAAGCATTCTTTTGGAGTAACAGTTTGAATTTTTAGGTTTCACTCTGTTTTCTCCTATATTGACAAATGTAGTTCGAACTCTAAATCAAACACGGTTTGTGCTAGCTTCTTGAAACTTGAAACAGTAAAGTAGTTCTACATTCTATTTTTATTTTTTGTTTCCTCTGGATGTAGACCTAAGCAGAGACTGACGAAAGACACATTCAATGAAAGGCGTTGTTAGGCTGCCAAAATACTACAGTCTCCTGAAATCTCAACATATTTTTTTTTTCCGAACTTCATGATCATTTCATGTAATCAGCAGTACACCAATAAAACGTGGATGTTCAAGTTTCGTTCTCCTAGCTTGAAGCATTCGTTTGCAGTAACAGTTTGAATTTTTATTTTTCACTCTGTTTTCTCCTATATTGACAGATGCAGTTCGAACTCTAAATCAAACATGGTTTGTGCTAGCTTCTTGAAACTTGACACAATATAGTAGTTCTACGATCTATCTCTAAGGATTGTATCCTCTTGATGTAGCCTTAAGCAGAGACTGGCGAATAACACTTTCAATGAAAGGCGTTGTTAAGCTTCCAAAAAACTACAGTCTCCTGAAATCACAACATATATCTTTTCATCCAATCTTCATGATTTTTTCAAGTATTGATCAGTACACCAATCAAACGTGGATGCCCAAGTTTTGTTCTTCTAGGTTGTAGCATTCGTTTGCAGGAACAGTTAGAATTTATAGGTTTCACTCTGTTTTCTAATATATTGACAGATGCAGTTAGAACTCTAAATCAAACACGGTTTGTGCTAGCTTCTTGAAACTTGACACAATAAAGTAGTTCTACGTTCTATCTCTAAGGTTTGTTTCCTCTTGTATCCTAAAGCTGGGACTGGCGAATAACACTTATACTGAAAGGGGTTGCCAAACTTCCAACACACTAGAGTCTCCTGAAATCTCAACATATATTTTTTCATCCAATCTTCATGATACTTTCAAGTAATGATCAGTACACCAATCCCACTTGGATGCCAAAGATTAGTTCTCCTAGATTGAAGCATTCTTTTGGAGTAACAGTTTGAATTTTTAGGTTTCACTCTGTTTTCTCCTATATGGACAAATGTAGTTCGAACTCTAAATCAAACACGGTTTGTGCTAGCTTCTTGAAACTTGAAACAGTAAAGTAGTTCTACATTCTATTTTTATTTTTTGTTTCCTCTGGATGTAGACCTAAGCAGAGACTGACGAAAGACACATTCAATGAAAGGCGTTGTTAGGCTGCCAAAATACTACAGTCTCCTGAAATCTCAACATATTTTCTTTCCGACCTTCATGATCATTTCATGTAATCAGCAGTACACCAATAAAACGTTTATGTTCAAGTTTCGTTCTCCTAGCTTGAAGCATTCGTTTGCAGTAACAGTTTGAATTTTTATTTTTCACTCTGTTTTCTCCTATATTGACAGATGCAGTTCGAACTCTAAATCAAACATGGTTTGTGCTAGCTTCTTGAAACTTGACACAATATAGTAGTTCTACGATCTATCTCTAAGGATTGTATCCTCTTGATGTAGCCTTAAGCAGAGACTGGCGAATAACACTTTCAATGAAAGGCGTTGTTAAGCTTCCAAAAAACTACCGTCACCTGAAATCTCAACATATATCTTTTCATCCAATCTTCATGATTTTTTCAAGTATTGATCAGTACACCAATCAAACGTGGATCCCCAAGTTTTGTTCTTCTAGGATGTAGCATTCGTTTGCAGGAACAGTTAGAAATTATAGGTTTCACTCTGTTTTCTAATATATTGACAGATGCAGTTAGAAATCTAAATCAAACACGGTTTGTGCTACCTTCTTGAAACTTGACACAATAAAGTAGTTCTACGTTCTATCTCTAAGGTTTGTTTCCTCTTGTATCCTAAAGCTGGGACTGGTGAATAACACTTATACTGAAAGGGGTTGCCAAACTTCCAACACACTAGAGTCTCCTGAAATCTCAACATATATTTTTTCATCCAATCTTCATGATACTTTCAAGTAATGATCAGTACACCATCCCACCTGGATGCCAAAGTTTAGTTCTCCTAGATTGAAGCATTCTTTTGGAGTAACAGTTTGAATTTTTAGGTTTCACTCTGTTTTCTCCTATATTGACAAATGTAGTTCGAACTCTAAATCAAACACGGTTTGTGCTAGCTTCTTGAAACTTGAAACAGTAAAGTAGTTCTACATTCTATTTTTATTTTTTGTTTCCTCTGGATGTAGACCTAAGCAGAGACTGACGAAAGACACATTCAATGAAAGGCGTTGTTAGGCTGCCAAAATACTACAGTCTCCTGAAATCTCAACATATTTTTTTTTCCGAACTTCATGATCATTTCATGTAATCAGCAGTACACCAGTAAAACGTGGATGTTCAAGTTTCGTTCTCCTAGCTTGAAGCATTCGTTTGCAGTAACAGTTTGAATTTTTAGTTTTCACTCTGTTTTCTCCTTTATTGACAGATGCAGTTTGAACTCTAAATCAAACATGGTTTGTGCTAGCTTTTTGAAACTTGATACAATAAAGTAGTTCTACGTTCTATCTCTGAGGTTTGTTTCCTCTTGATGTAGCCTTAAGCAGAGACTGGCGAATAACACTTTCAATGAAAGGCGTTGTTAAGCTTCCGAAAAACTACCGTCTCCTGAAATCTCAACATATATTTTTTCATCCAATCTTCATGATTCTTTCAAGTATTGATCAGTACACCAATCAAACGTGGATGCCCAAGTTTTGTTCTTCTAGGTTGTAGCATTCGTTTGCAGGAACAGTTAGAAATTATAGGTTTCACTCTGTTTTCTCCTATATTGACAGATGCAGTTAGAACTCTAAATCAAACACGCTTTGTGCTAGCTTCTTGAAACTTGACACAATAAAGTAGTTCTACGTTCTATCTCTAAGGTTTGTTTCCTCTTGTATCCTAAAGCTGGGACTGGCGAATAACACTTATACTGAAAGGGGTTGCCAAACTTCCAACACACTAGAGTCTCCTGAAATCTCAACATATATTTTTTCATCCAATCTTCATGATACTGTCAAGTAATGATCAATACACCAATCCCACTTGGATGCCAAAGTTTAGTTCTCCTAGATTGAAGCATTCTTTTTTAGTAACAGTTTGAATTTTTAGGTTTCACTCTGTTTTCTCCTATATTGACAAATGTAGTTCGAACTCTAAATCAAACACGGTTTGTGCTAGCTTCTTGAAACTTGAAACAGTAAAGTAGTTCTACATTCTATTTTTATTTTTTGTTTCCTCTGGATGTAGACCTAAGCAGAGACTGACGAAAGTCACATTCAATGAAAGGCGTTGTTAGGCTGCCAAAATACTACAGTCTCCTGAAATCTCAACATATTTTTTTTCCGACCTTCATGATTATTTCACGTAATCAGCAGTACACCAATAAAACGTGGATGTTCAAGTTTCGTTCTCCTAGCTTGAAGCATTCGTTTGCAGTAACAGTTTGAATTTTTAGTTTTCACTATGTTTTCTCCTATATTGACAGATGCATTTCGAACTCTAAATCAAACATGGTTTGTGCTAGCTTCTTGAAACTTGACACAATAAAGTAGTTCTACATTCTATCTCTAAGGATTGTATCCTGTTGATGTAGCCTTAAGCAGAGACTGGCGAATAACACTTTCAATGAAAGGCGTTGTTAAGCTTCCAAAAAACTACGGTCTCCTGAAATCTCAACATACATTTTTTCATCCAATGTTCATGATTCTTTCAAGTATTGATCAGTACACCAATCAAACGTGGATGCCCAAGTTTTGTTCTTCTAGGTTGTAGCATTCGTTTGCAGGAACAGTTAGAAATTATAGGTTTCACTCTGTTTTCTCCTATATTGACAGATGAAGTTAGAACTCTAAATCAAACACGCTTTGTGCTAGCTTCTTGAAACTTGACACAATAAAGTAGTTCTACGTTCTATCTCTAAGGTTTGTTTCCTCTTGTATCCTAAAGCTGGGACTGGCGAATAACACTTATACTGAAAGGGGTTGCCAAACTTCCAACACACTAGAGTCTCCTGAAATCTCAACATATATTTTTTCATCTAATCTTCATGATACTTTCAAGTAATGATCAGTACACCAATCCCACTTGGATGCCAAAGTTTAGTTCTCCTAGATTGAAGCATTCTTTTGGAGTAACAGTTTGAATTTTTAGGTTTCACTCTGTTTTCTCCTATATTGACAAATGTAGTTCGAACTCCAAATCAAACACGGTTTGTGCTAGCTTCTTGAAACTTGAAACAGTAAAGTAGTTCTACATTCTATTTTTATTTTTTGTTTCCTCTGGATGTAGACCTAAGCAGAGACTGACGAAAGACACATTAAATGAAAGGCGTTGATAGGCTGCCAAAATACTACAGTCTCCTGAAATCTCAACATATTTTTTTTTCCAACCTTCATGATAATTTCATGTAATCAGCAGTACACCAATAAAACGTGGATGTTCAAGTTTCGTTCTCCTAGCTTGAAGCATTCGTTTGCAGTAACAGTTTGAATTTTTAGTTTTCACTCTGTTTTCTCCTATATTGACAGATGCAGTTCGAACTCTAAATCAAACATGGTTTGTGCTAGCTTCTTGAAACTTGACACAATAAAGTAGTTCTACGTTCTATCTCTAAGGTTTGTTTCCTCTTGATGTAGCCTTAAGCAGAGACTGGCGAATAACTCTTTCAATGAGAGGCGTTGTTAAGCTTCCAAAAAACTACCGTCTCCTGAAATCTCAACATATATTTTTTCATCCCATCTTCATGATTCTTTCAAGTATTGATCAGTACACCAATCAAACGTGGATGCCCAAGTTTTGTTCTTCTAGGTTGTAGCATTCGTTTGCAGGAACAGTTAGAAATTATAGGTTTCACTCTGTTTTCTCCTATATTGACAGATGCAGTTAGAACTCTAAATCAAACACGGTTTGTGCTAGCTTCTTGAAACTTGACACAATAAAGTAGTTCTACGTTCTATCTCTAAGGTTTGTTCCTCTTGTATCCTAAAGCTGGGACTGGCGAATAACACTTATACTGAAAGGGGTTGCCAAACTTCCAACACACTAGAGTCTCCTGAAATCTCAACATATATTTTTTCATCCAATCTTCATGATACTTTCAAGTAATGATCAGTACACCAATCCCACTTGGATGCCAAAGTTTAGTTCTCCTAGATTGAAGCATTCTTTTGGAGTAACAGTTTGAATTTTTAGGTTTCACTCTGTTTTCTCCTATATTGACAAATGTAGTTCGAACTCTAAATCAAACACGGTTTGTGCTAGCTTCTTGAAACTTGAAACAGTAAAGTAGTTCTACATTCTATTTTTATTTTTTGTTTCCTCTGGATGTAGACCTAAGCAGAGACTGACGAAAGACACATTCAATGAAAGGCGTTGTTAGGCTGCCAAAATACTACAGTCTCCTGAAATCTCAACATATTTTTTTTTCCGACCTTCATGATCATTTCATGTAATCAGCAGTACACCAATAAAACGTGGATGTTCAAGTTTCGTTCTCCTAGCTTGAAGCATTCGTTTGCAGTAACAGTTTGAATTTTTAGTTTTCACTCTGTTGTCTCCTTTATTGACAGATGCAGTTTGAACTCTAAATCAAACATGGTTTGTGCTAGCTTCTTGAAACTTGACACAATAAAGTAGTTCTACGTTCTATCTCTGAGGTTTGTTTCCTCTTGATGTAGCCTTAATCAGAGACTGGCGAATAACACTTTCAATGAAAGGCGTTGTTAAGCTTCCAAAAAACTACCGTCTCCTGAAATCTCAACATATATTTTTTCATCCAATCTTCATGATTCTTTCAAGTATTGATCAGTACACCAATCAAACGTGGATGCCCAAGTTTTGTTCTTCTAGGTTGTAGAATTCGTTTGCAGGAACAGTTAGAAATTATAGGTTTCACTCTGTTTTCTCCTATATTGACAGATGCAGTTAGAACTCTAAATCAAACACGGTTTGTGCTAGCTTCTTGAAACTTGACACAATAAAGTAGTTCTACGTTCTATCTCTAAGGTTTGTTTCCTCTTGTATCCTAAAGCTGGGACTGGCGAATAACACTTATACTGAAAGGGGTTGCCAAACTTCCAACACACTAGAATCTCCTGAAATCTCAACATATATTTTTTCATCCAATCTTCATGATACTTTCAAGTAATGATCAGTACACCAATCACACTTGGATGCCAAAGTTTAGTTCTCCTAGATTGACGCATTCTTTTGGAGTAACAGTTTGAATTTATAGGTTTCACTCTGTTTTCTCCTATATTGACAAATGTAGTTCGAACTCTAAATCAAACACGGTTTGTGCTAGCTTCTTGAAACTTGAAACAGTAAAGTAGTTCTACATTCAATTTTTATTTTTTGTTTCCTCTGGATGTAGACCTAAGCAGAGACTGACGAAAGACACATTCAATGAAAGGCGTTGTTAGGCTGCCAAAATACTACAGTCTCCTGAAATCTCAACATATTTTTTTTCCAACCTTCATGATAATTTCATGTAATCAGCAGTACACCAATAAAACGTGGATGTTCAAGTTTCGTTCTCCTAGCTTGAAGCATTCGTTTGCAGTAACAGTTTGAATTTTTAGTTTTCACTCTGTTTTCTCCTATATTGACAGATGCAGTTCGAACTCTAAATCAAACATGGTTTGTGCTAGCTTCTTGAAACTTGACACAATAAAGTAGTTCTACGTTCTATCTCTAAGGTTTGTTTCCTCTTGATGTAGCCTTAATCAGAGACTGGCGAATAACACTTTCAATGAGAGGCGTTGTTAAGCTTCCAAAAAACTACCGTCTCCTGAAATCTCAACATATATTTTTTCATCCAATCTTCATGATTCTTTCAAGTATTGATCAGTACACCAATCAAACGTGGATGCCCAAGTTTTGTTCTTCTAGGTTGTAGCATTCGTTTGCAGGAACAGTTAGAAATTATAGGTTTCACTCTGTTTTCTCCTATATTGACAGATGCAGTTAGAACTCTAAATCAAACACGGTTTGTGCTAGCTTCTTGAAACTTGACACAGTAAAGTAGTTCTACGTTCTATCTCTAAGGTTTGTTTCCTCTTGTATCCTAAAGCTGGGACTGGCGAATAACACTTATACTGAAAGGGGTTGCCAAACTTCCAACACACTAGAGTCTCCTGAAATCTCAACATATATTTTTTCATCCAATCTTCATGATACTTTCAAGTAATGATCAGTACACCAATCCCACTTCAATGCCAAAGTTTAGTTCTCCTAGATTGAAGCATTCTTTTGGAGTAACAGTTTGAATTTTTAGGTTTCACTCTGTTTTTTCCTATATTGACAAATGTAGTTCGAACTCTAAATCAAACACGGTTTGTGCTAGCTTCTTGAAACTTGAAACAGTAAAGTAGTTCTACATTCTATTTTTATTTTTTGTTTCCTCTGGATGTAGACCTAAGCAGAGACTGACGAAAGACACATCCAATGAAAGGCGTTGTTAGGCTGCCAAAATACTACAGTCTCCTGAAATCTCAACATATTTTTTTTTCCGACCTTCATGATAATTTCAAGTAATGAGCAGTACACCAATAAAACGTGGATGTTCAAGTTTCGTTCTCCTAGGTTGAAGCATTCGTTTGCAGTAACAGTTTGAATTTTTAGTTTTCACTCTGTTATCTCCTATATTGACAGATGCAGCTCGAACTCTAAATCAAACATGGTTTGAGCTAGCTTCTTGAAACTTGACACAATAAAGTAGTTCTACATTCTATCTCTAAGGTTTGTTTCCTCTTGATGTAGCCTTAAGCAGAGACTGGCGAATAACACCTTCAATGAAAGGCGTTGTTAAGCTTCCAAAAAACAACCGTCTCCTGAAATCTCAACATATATTTTTTCATCCAATCTTCATGATTCTTTCAAGTATTGATCAGTACACCAATCAAACGTGGATGAACAAGTTTTGTTCTTCTAGGTTGTAGCATTCGTTTGCAGGAACAGTTAGAAATTATAGGTTTCACTCTGTTTTCTCCTATATTGACAGATGCAGTTAGAACTCTAAATCAAACACGGTTTGTGCTAGCTTCTTGAAACTTGACACAATATAATAGTTCTACGATCTATCTCTAAGGTTTGTTTCCTCTTGTATCCTAAAGCTGGGACTGGCGATTAACACTTATAATGAAAGGGGTTGCCAAACTTCCAACACACTAGAGTCTCCTGAAATCTCAACATATATTTTTTCATCCAATCTTCTTGATACTTTCAAGTAATGATCAGTACACCAATCCCACTTGGATGCCAAAGTTTAGTTCTCCTAGATTGAAGCATTCTTTTGGAGTAACAGTTTGAATTTTTAGGTTTCACTCTGTTTTCTCCTATATTGACAGATGCAGTTCGAACTCTAAATCAAACACGGTTTGTGCTAGCTTCTTGAAACTTGACACAATAAAGTAGTTCTACGTTCTATCTCTAAGGTTTGTCTCCTCTTGTATCCTAAAGCTGGGACTGGCGAATAACACTTATAATGAAAGGGGTTGCCAAACATCCAACACACTAGAGTCTCCTGAAATCTCAACATATATTTTTTCATCCAATCTTTATGATACTTTCAAGTAATGATCAGTACACCAATCCCACTTGGATGCCAAAATTTAGTTCTCCTAGATTGACGCATTCTTTTGGAGTAACAGTTTGAATTTTTAGGTTTCACTCTGTTTTCTCCTATATTGACAAATGTAGTTCGAACTCTAAATCAAAAACGGTTTGTGCTAGCTTCTTGAAACTTGAAACAGTAAAGTAGTTCTACATTCTATTTTTATTTTTTGTTTCCTCTGGATGTAGACCTAAGCAGAGACTGACGAAAGACACATTCAATGAAAGGCGTTGTTAGGCTGCCAAAATACTACAGTCTCCTGAAATCTCAACATATTTTTTTTTCCGACCTTCATGATCATTTCATGTAATCAGCAGTACACCAATAAAACGTGGATGTTCAAGTTTCGTTCTCCTAGCTTGAAGCATTCGTTTGCAGTAACAGTTTGAATTTTTAGTTTTCACTCTGTTTTCTCCTATATTGACAGATGCAGTTCGAACTCTAAATCAAACATGGTTTGTGCTAGCTTCTTGAAACTTGACACAATAAAGTAGTTCGATGTTCTATCTCTAAGGTTTGTTTCCTCTTGATGTAGCCTTAAGCAGAGACTGGCGAATAACACTTTCAATGAAAGGCGTTGTTAAGCTTCCAAAAAACTACCGTCTCCTGAAATCTCAACATATATTTTTTCATCCAATCTTCATGATTCTTTCAAGTATTGATCAGTACACCAATCAAACGTGGATGCCCAAGTTTTGTTCTTCTAGGTTGTACCATTCGTTTGCAGGAACAGTTAGAAATTATAGGTTTCACTCTGTTTTCTCCTATATTGACAGATGCAGTTAGAACTCTAAATCAAACACGGTTTGTGCTAGCTTCTTGAAACTTGACACAATAAAGTAGTTCTACGTTCTATCTATAAGGTTTGTTTCCTCTTGTATCCTAAAGCAGGGACTGTCGAATAACACTTATAATGAAAGGGGTTGCCAAACTTCCAACACACTAGAGTCTCCTGAAATCTCAACATATATTTTTTCATCCAATCTTCTTGATACTTTCAAGTAATGATCAGTACACCAATCCCACTTGGATGCCAAAGTTTAGTTCTCCTAGATTGAAGCATTCTTTTGGAGTAACAGTTTGAATTTTTAGGTTTCACTCTGTTTTCTCCTATATTGACAAATGTAGTTCGAACTCTAAATCAAACACGGTTTGTGCTAGCTTCTTGAAACTTGAAACTGTAAAGTAGTTCTACATTCTATTTTTATTTTTTGTTTCCTCTGGATGTAGACCTAAGCAGAGACTGACGAAAGACACATTCAATGAAAGGCGTTGTTAGGCTGCCAAAATACTACAGTCTCCTGAAATCTCAACATATTTTTTTTTCCGAACTTCATGATAATTTCATGTAATCAGCAGTACACCAATATAACGTGGATGTTAAAGTTTCGTTCTCCTAGCTTGAAGCATTCGTTTGCAGTAACAGTTTGAATTTTTAGTTTTCACTCTGTTTTCTCCTATATTGACACATGCAGTTCGAAATCTAAATGAAACATGGTTTGTGCTAGCTTCTTGAAACTTGACACAATAAAGTAGTTCTATGTTCTATCTCTAAGGTTTGTTTCCTCTTGATGTAGCCTTAAGCAGAGACTGGCGAATAACACTTTCAATGAAAGGCGTTGTTAAGCTTCCAAAAAACTACCGTCTCCTGAAATCTCAACATATATTTTTTCATCCAATCTTCATGATTCTTTCAAGTATTGATCAGTACACCAATCAAACGTGGATGCCCATGTTTTGTTCTTCTAGGTTGTAGCATTCGTTTGCAGGAACAGTTAGAAATTATAGGTTTCACTCTGTTTTCTCCTATATTGACAGATGCAGTTAGAACTCTAAATCAAACACGGTTTGTGCTAGCTTCATGAAACTTGACACAGTAAAGTAGTTCTACGTTCTATCTCTAAGGTTTGTTTCCTCTTGTATCCTAAAGCTGGGACTGGCGAATAACACTTATACTGAAAGGGGTTGCCAAACTTCCAACACACTAGAGTCTCCTGAAATCTCAACATATATTTTTTCATCCAATCTTCATGATACTTTCAAGTAATGATCAGTACACCAATCCCTCTTGGATGCCAAAGTTTAGTTCTCCTAGATTGAAGCATTCTTTTGGAGTAACAGTTTGAATTTTTAGGTTTCACTCTGTTTTCTCCTATATTGACAAATGTAGTTCGAACACTAAATCAAACACGGTTTGTGCTAGCTTCTTGAAACTTGAAACAGTAAAGTAGTTCTACATTCTATTTTTATTTTTTGTTTCCTCTGGATGTAGACCTAAGCAGAGACTGACGAAAGACACATTAAATGAAAGGCGTTGTTAGGCTGCCAAAATACTACAGTCTCCTGAAATCTCAACATATTTTTTTTTCCGACCTTCATGATAATTTCAAGTAATGAGCAGTACCCCAATAAAACGTGGATGTTCAAGTTTCGTTCTCCTAGGTTGAAGCATTCGTTTGCAGTAACAGTTTGAATTTTTAGTTTTCACTCTGTTATCTCCTATATTGACAGATGCAGCTCGAACTCTAAATCAAACATGGTTTGAGCTAGCTTCTTGAAATTTGACACAATAAAGTAGTTCTACGTTCTATCTCTAAGGTTTGTTTCCTCTTGATGTAGCCTTAAGCAGAGACTGGCGAATAACACCTTCAATGAAAGGCGTTGTTAAGCTTCCAAAAAACTACCGTCTCCTGAAATCTCAACATATATTTTTTCATCCAATCTTCTTGATACTTTCAAGTAATGATCAGTACACCAGTCCCACTTGGATGCCAAAGTTTAGTTCTCCTAGATTGAAGCATTCTTTTGGAGTAACAGTTTGAATTTTTAGGTTTCACTCTGTTTTCTCCTATATTGACAAATGTAGTTCGAACTCTAAATCAAACATGGTTTGTGCTAGCTTCTTGAAACTTGAAACAGTAAAGTAGTTCTACATTCTATTTTTATTTTTTGTTTCCTCTGGATGTAGACCTAAGCAGAGACTGACGAAAGACGTATTCAATGAAAGGCGTTGTTAGGCTGCCAAAATACTACAGTCTCCTGAAATCTCAACATATTTTTTTTTGACCTTCATGATAATTTCATGTAATCAGCAGTACACCAATATAACGTGGATGTTCAAGTTTCGTTCTCCTAGCTTGAAGCATTCGTTTGCAGTAACAGTTTGAATTTTTAGTTTTCACTCTGTTTTCTCCTATATTGACAGATGCAGTTCGAAATCTAAATGAAACATGGTTTGTGCTAGCCTCTTGAAACTTGACACAATAAAGTAGTTCTACGTTGTATCTCTAAGGTTTGTTTCCTCTTGATGTAGCCTTAAGCAGAGACTGGCGAATAACACTTTCAATGAAAGGCGTTGTTAAGCTTCCAAAAAACTACCGTCTCCTGAAATCTCAACATATATTTTTTCATCCAATCTTCATGATTCTTTCAAGTATTGATCAGTACACCAATCAAACGTGGATGCCCAAGTTTTGTTCTTCTAGGTTGTAGCATTCGTTTGCAGGAACAGTTAGAAATTATAGGTTTCACTCTGTTTTCTCCTATATTGACAGATGCAGTTAGAACTCTAAATCAAACACGGTTTGTGCTAGCTTCTTGAAACTTGACACAGTAAAGTAGTTCTACGTTCTATCTCTAAGGTTTGTTTCCTCTTGTATCCTAAAGCTGGGACTGGCGAATAACACTTATACTGAAAGGGGTTGCCACACTTCCAACACTCTAGAGTCTCCTGAAATCTCAACATATATTTTTTCATCCAATCTTCATGATACTTTCAAGTAATGATCAGTACACCAATCCCACTTGGATGCCAAAGTTTAGTTCTCCTAGATTGAAGCATTCTTTTGGAGTAACAGTTTGAATTTTTAGGTTTCACTCTGTTTTCTCCTATATTGACAAATGTAGTTCGAACTCTAAATCAAACAAGGTTTGTGCTAACTTCTTGAAACTTGAAACAGTAAAGTAGTTCTACATTCTATTTTTATTTTTTGTTTCCTCTGGATGTAGACCTAAGCAGAGACTGACGAAAGACACATCCAATGAAAGGCGTTGTTAGGCTGCCAAAATATTACAGTCTCCTGAAATCTCAACATATTTTTTTTTCCGACCTTCATGATAATTTCAAGTAATGAGCAGTACACCAATAAAACGTGGATGTTCAAGTTTCGTTCTCCTAGGTTGAAGCATTCGTTTGCAGTAACAGTTTGAATTTTTAGTTTTCACTCTGTTATCTCCTATATTGACAGATGCAGCTCGAACTCTAAATCAAACATGGTTTGAGCTAGCTTCTTGAAACTTGACACAATAAAGTAGTTCTACGTTCTATCTCTTAGGTTTGTTTCCTCTTGATGTAGCCTTAAGCAGAGACTGGCGAATAACACGTTCAATGAAAGGCGTTGTTAAGCTTCCAAAAAACTACCGTCTCCTGAAATCTCAACATATATTTTTTCATCCAATCTTCATGATTCTTTCAAGTATTGATCAGTACACCAATCAAACGTGGATGCCCAAGTTTTGTTCTTCTAGGTTGTAGCATTCGTTTGCAGGAACAGTTAGAAATTATAGGTTTCACTCTGTTTTCTCCTGTATTGACAGATGCAGTTAGAACTCTAAATCAAACACGGTTTGTGCTAGCTTCTTGAAACTTGACACAGTAAAGTAGTTCTACGTTCTATCTCTAAGGTTTGTTTCCTCTTGTATCCTAAAGCTGGGACTGGCGAATAACACTTTTACTGAAAGGGGTTGCCAAACTTCCAACACACTAGAGTCTCCTGAAATCTCAACATATATTTTTTCATCCAATCTTCATGATACTTTCAAGTAATGATCAGTACACCAATCCCACTTGGATGCCAAAGTTTAGTTCTTCTAGATTGAAGCATTCTTTTGGAGTAACAGTTTGAATTTTTAGGTTTCACTCTGTTTTCTCCTATATTGACAAATGTAGTTCGAACTCTAAATCAAACACGGTTTGTGCTAGCTTCTTGAAACTTGAAACAGTAAAGTAGTTCTACATTCTATTTTTATTTTTTGTTTCCTCTGGATGTAGAACTAAGCAGAGACTGACGAAAGACACATCCAATGAAAGGCGTTGTTAGGCTGCCAAAATATTACAGTCTCCTGAAATCTCAACATATTTTTTTTTTCGACCTTCATGATAATTTCAAGTAATGAGCAGTACACCAATAAAACGTGGATGTTCAAGTTTCGTTCTCCTAGCTTGAAGCATTCGTTTGCAGTAACAGTTTGAATTTTTAGTTTTCACTCTGTTATCTCCTATATTGACAGATGCAGCTCGAACTCTAAATCAAACATGGTTTGAGCTAGCTTCTTGAAACTTGACACAATAAAGTAGTTCTACGTTCTATCTCTAAGGTTTGTTTCCTCTTGATGTAGCCTTAAGCAGAGACTGGCGAATAACACCTTCAATGAAAGGCGTTGTTAAGCTTCCAAAAAACTACCGTCTCCTGAAATCTCAACATATATTTTTTCATCCAATCTTCATGATTCTTTCAAGTATTGATCAGTACACCAATCAAACGTGGATGAACAAGTTTTGTTCTTCTAGGTTGTAGCATTCGTTTGCAGGAACAGTTAGAAATTATAGGTTTCACTCTGTATTCTCCTATATTGACAGATGCAGTTAGAACTCTAAATCAAACACGGTTTGTGCTAGCTTCTTGAAACTTGACACAATAAAGTAGTTCTACGTTCTATCTCTAAGGTTTGTTTCCTCTGGTATCCTAAAGCTGGGACTGGCGATTAACACTTATAATGAAAGGGGTTGCCAAACTTCCAACACACTAGAGTCTCCAGAAATCTCAACATATATTTTTTCATCCAATCTTCTTGATACTTTCAAGTAATGATCAGTACACCAATCCCACTTGGATGCCAAAGTTTAGTTCTCCTAGATTGAAGCATTCTTTTGGAGTAACAGTTTGAATTTTTAGGTTTCACTCTGTTTTCTCCTATACTGACAAACATAGTTCGAACTCTAAATCAAACAGGGTTTGTGCTAGCTTCTTGAAACTTGAAACAGTAAAGTAGTTCTACATTCTATTTTTATTTTTTGTTTCCTCTGGATGTAGACCTAAGCAGAGACTGACGAAAGACACATTCAAAGAAAGGCGTTGTTAGGCTGCCAAAATACTACAGTCTCCTTAAATCTCAACATATTTTTTTTTTCGACCTTCATGATAATTTCAAGTAATGAGCAGTACACCAATAAAACGTGGATGTTCAAGTTTCGTTCTTCTAGGTTGAAGCATTCGTTTGCAGTAACAGTTTGAATTTTTAGTTTTCACTCTGTTTTCTCCTATATTGACAGATGCAGTTCAAACTCTAAATCAAACATGGTTTGTGCTAGCTTCTTGAAACTTGACACAATAAAGTAGTTCTATGTTCTATCTCTAAGGTTTGTTTCCTCTTGATGTAGCCTTAAGAAGAGACTGGCGAATAACACTTTCAATGAAAAGCGTTGTTAAGCTTCCAAAAAACTACCGTCTCCTGAAATCTCAACATATATTTTTTCATCCAATCTTCATGATTCTTTCAAGTATTGATCAGTACACCAATCAAACGTGGATGAACAAGTTTTGTTCTTCTAGGTTGTAGCATTCGTTTGCAGGAACAGTTAGAAATTATAGGTTTCACTCTGTTTTCTCCTATATTGACAGATGCAGTTAGAACTCTAAATCAAACACGGTTTGTGCTAGCTTCTTGAAACTTGACACAATAAAGTAGTTCTACGTTCTATCTCTAAGGTTTGTTTCTTCTTGTATCCTAAAGCTGGGACTGGCGATTAACACTTATAATGAAAGGGGTTGCCAAACTTCCAACACACTAGAGTCTCCTGAAATCTCAACATATATTTTTTCATCCAATCTTCTTGATACTTTCAAGAAATGATCAGTACACCAATCCCACTTGGATGCCAAAGTTTAGTTCTCCTAGATGGAAGCATTCTTTTGGAGTAACAGTTTGAATTTTTAGGTTTCACTCTATTTTCTCCTATATTAACAAATGTAGTTCGAACTCTAAATCAAACACGGTTTGTGCTAGCTTCTTGAAACTTGAAACAGTAAAGTAGTTCTACATTCTATTTTTATTTTTTGTTTCCTCTGGATGTAGACCTAAGCAGAGACTGACGAAAGACACATTCAATGAAAAGCGTTGTTACTCTGCCAAAATACTACAGGCTCCTGAAATCTCAACATATTTTTTTTTCCGACCTTCATGATAATTTCAAGTAATGAGCAGTACACCAATAAAACGTCATGTTCAAGTTCCGTTCTCCTAGGTTGAAGCATTCGTTTGCAGTAACAGTTTGAATTTTTAGTTTTCACTCTGTTTTCTCCTATATTGACAGATGCAGTTCGAACTCTAAATCAAACATGGTTTGTGCTAGCTTCTTGAAACTTGACACAATAAAGTAGTTCTACGTTCTATCTCTAAGGTTTGTTTCCTCTTGTATCCTAAAGCTGGGACTGGCGAATAACACTTATACTGAAAGGGGTTGCCAAACTTCCAACACACTAGAGTCTCCTGAAATCTCAACACATATTTTTTCATCCAATCTTCATGATACTTTCAAGTAATGATCACTACACCAATCCCACTTGGATGCCAAAGTTTAGTTCTCCTAGATTGAAGCATTCTTTTGGAGTAACAGTTTGAATTTTTAGGTTTCACTCTGTTTTCTCCTATATTGACAAATGTAGTTCGAACTCTAAATCAAACAGGGTTTGTGCTAGCTTCTTGAAACTTGAAACAGTAAAGTAGTTCTACATTCTATTTTTATTTTTTGTTTCCTCTGGATGTAGACCTAAGCAGAGACTGACGAAAGACACATACAATGAAAGGCGTTGTTAGGCTGCCAAAATACTACAGGCTCCTGAAATCTCAACATATTTTTTTTTCCGACCTTCATGATAATTTCAAGTAATCAGCAGTACACCAATAAAACGTGGATGTTCAAGTTTCGTTCTCCTAGCTTGAAGCATTCGTTTGCAGTAACAGTTTGAATTTTTAGTTTTCACTCTGTTTTCTCCTATATTGACAGATGCAGTTCAAACTCTAAATAAAACATGGTTTGTTCTAGCTTCTTGAAACTTGACACAATAAAGTAGTTCTACGTTCTATCTCTAAGGTTTGTTTCCTCTTGATGTAGCCTTAAGCAGAGACTGGCGAATAACTCTTTCAATGAAAGGCGTTGTTAAGCTTCCAAAAAACTACCGTCTCCTGAAATCTCAACATATATTTTTTCATCCAATCTTCATGATTCTTTCAAGTATTGATCAGTACACCAATCAAACGTGGATACCCAAGTTTTGTTCTTCTAGGTTGTAGCATTCGTTTGCAGGAACAGTTAGAAATTATAGGTTTCACTCTGTTTTCTCCTATATTGACAGATGCAGTTAGAACTCTAAATCAAACACGGTTTGTGCTAGCTTCTTGAAACTTGACACAGTAAAGTATTTCTACGTTCTATCTCTAAGGTTTGTTTCCTCTTGTTTCCTAAAGCTGGGACTGGCGAATAACACTTATACTGAAAGGGGTTGCCAACTTCCAACACACTAGAGTCTCCTGAAATCTCAACATATATTTTTTCATCCAATCTTCATGATACTTTCAAGTAATGATCAGTACACCAATCCCACTTGGATGCCAAAGTTTAGTTTTCCTAGATTGAAGCATTCTTTTGGAGTCACAGTTTGAATTTTTAGGTATCACTCTGTTTTCTCCTATATTGACAAATGTAGTTCGAACTCTAAATCAAACACGGTTTGTGCTAGCTTCTTGAAACTTGAAACAGTAAAGTAGTTCTACATTCTATTTTTATTTTTTGTTTCCTCTGGATGTAGACCTAAGCAGAGACTGACGAAAGACACATTCAATGAAAGGCGTTGTTAGGCTGGCAAAATACTACAGTCTCCTGAAATCTCAACATATTTTTTTTTTCCGACCTTCATGATAAATTCCAGTAATGAGCAGTACACCAATAAAACGTGGATGTTAAAGTTTCATTCTCCTAGGTTGAAGCATTCGTTTGCAGTAACAGTTTGAATTTTTAGTTTTCACTCTGTTTTCTCCTATATTGACAGATGCAGTTCAAACTCTAAATAAAACATGGTTTGTGGTAGCTTCTTGAAACTTGACACAATAAAGTAGTTCTACGTTCTATCTCTAAGGTTTGTTTCCTCTTGATGTAGCCTTAAGCAGAGACTGGCGAATAACTCTTTCAATGAAAGGCGTTGTTAAGCTTCCAAAAAACTACCGTCTCCTGAAATCTCAACATATATTTTTTCATCCAATCTTCATGATTCTTTCAAGTATTGATCAGTACACCAATCAAACGTGGATGAACAAGTTTTGTTCTTCTAGGTTGTAGCATTCTTTTGCAGGAACAGTTAGAAATTATAGGTTTCACTCTGTTTTCTCCTATATTGACAGATGCAGTTGGAACTCTAAATCAAACACGGTTTGTGCTAGCTTCTTGAAACTTGACACAATAAAGTAGTTCTACGTTCTATCTCTAAGGTTTGTTTGCTCTTGTATCCTAAAGCTGGGACTGGCGAAAAACACATATACTGAAAGGGGTTGCCAAACTTCCAACACACTAGGGTCTCCTGAAATCTCAACATATATTTTTTCACCCAATCTTCATGATATTTTCAAGTAATGATCAGTACACCATTCCCACTTGGATGCCAAAGTTTAGTTCTCCTAGATTGAAGCATTCTTTGGGAGTAACAGTTTGAATTTTTAGGTTTCACTCTGTTTTCTCCTATATTGACAAATGTAGTTCGAACTCTAAATCAAACAAGGTTTGTGCTAGCTTCTTGAAACTTGAAACAGTAAAGTAGTTCTACATTCTGTTTTTATTTTTTGTTTCCTCTGGATGTAGACCTAAGCAGAGACTGACGAAAGACACATTCAATGAAAGGCATTGTTAGGCTGCCAAAATACTACAGTCTCCTGAAATCTCTACATATTTTTTTTTCCGACCTTCATGATAATTTCATGTAATCAGCAGTACATCAATAAAACGTGGATGTTCAAGTTTCGTTCTCCTAGCTTGAAGCATTCGTTTGCAGTAACAGTTTGAATTTTTAGTTTTCACTCTGTTTTTTCCTATATTGACAGATGCAGTTCGAACTCTAAATCAAACATGGTTTGTGCTAGCTTCTTGAAACTTGACACAATAAAGTAGTTCTACGTTCTATCTCTAAGGTTTGTTTCCTCTTGATGTAGCCTTAAGCAGAGACTGGCGAATAACACTTTGAATGAAAGGCGTTGTTAAGCTTAAAAAAACTACCGTCTCCTGAAACCTCAACATATATTTTTTCATCCAATCTTCATGATTCTTTCAAGTATTGATCAGTACAAAAATCAAACTTGGATGCCCAAGTTTTGTTCTTCTAGGTTGTAGCATTCGTTTGCAGGAACAGTTAGAAATTATAGGTTTCACTCTGTTTTCTCCTATATTTACAGATGCAGTTAGAACTCTAAATCAAACACGGTTTGTGCTAGCTTCTTGAAACTTGACACAGTAAAGTAGTTCTACCTTCTATCTCTAAGATTTGTTTCCTCTGGTATCCTAAAGCTGGGACTGGCGAATAACACTTATACTGAAAGGGGTTGCCAAACTTCCAACACACTAGAGTCTCCTGAAATTTGAACATATATTTTTTCATCCAATCTTCATGATACTTTCAAGTAATGATCAGTACAACAATACCACTTGGATGCCAAAGTTTAGTTCTCCTAGATTGAAGCATTCTTTTGGAGTAACAGTTTGAATTTTTAGGTTTCACTCTGTTTTCTCCTATATTGACAAATGTAGTTCGAATTCTAAATCAAACACGGTTTGTGCTAGCTTCTTGAAACTTGAAACAGTAAAGTAGTTCTACATTCTATTTTTATTTTTTGTTTCCTCTGGATGTAGAAATAAGCAGAGACTGACGAAAGACACATTCAATGAAAGGCGTTGTTAGGCTGCCAAAATACTACAGTCTCCTGAAATCTCAACATATTTTTTTTTCCGACCTTCATGATAATTTCAAGTAATGAGCAGTACACCAATAAAACGTGGATGTTCAAGTTTCGTTCTCCTAGGTTGAAGCATTCGTTTGCAGTAACAGTTTGAATTTGTAGTTTTCACTCTGTTTTCTCCTATATTGACAGATGCAGTTCGAACTCTACATCAAACATGGTTTGTGCTAGCTTCTTGAAACTTGACACAATAAAGTAGTTCTACGTTCTATCTCTAAGGTTTGTTTCCCTTTGATGTAGCCTTAAGCAGAGACTGGCGAATAACACTTTCAATGAAAGGCGTTGTTAAGCTTCCAAAAAACTACCGTCTCCTGAAATCTCAACATATATTTTTTCATCCAATCTTCATGATTCTTTCAAGTATTGATCAGTACACCAATCAAACGTGGATGCCCACGTTTTGTTCTTCTAGGTTGTAGCATTCGTTTGCAGGAACAGTTAGAAACTACAGGTTTCACTCTGTTTTTTCCTATATTGACAGACGCAGTTAGAACTCTAAATGAAACACGGTTTGTGCTAGCTTCTTGAAACTTGACACAATAAAGTAGTTCTACGTTCTATCTCTAAGGTTTGTTTCCTCTTGTATCCTAAAGCTGGGACTGGCGAATAACACTTATAGTGAAAGGGGTTCCCAAACTTCCAACACACTAGAGTCTCCTGAAATCTCAACATATATTTTTTCATCCAATCTTCATGATACTTTCAAGTAATGATCAGTACACCAATCCCACTTGGATGCCAAAGGTTAGATCTCCTAGATTGAAGCATTCTTTTGGAGTAACAGTTTGAATTTTTAGGTTTCACTCTGTTTTCTCCTATATTGACAAATGTAGTTCGAACTCTAAATCAAACACGGTTTGTGCTAGCTTCTTGAAACTTGAAACTGTAAAGTAGTTCTACATTCTATTTTTATTTTTTGTTTCCTCTGGATGTAGACCTAAGCAGAGACTGACGAAAGACACATTCAATGAAAGGCGTTGTTAGG
>NW_027517888.1:0-38819 GCF_048772815.1 Callospermophilus lateralis
TGCTTTTCGAAAGTCTGTGCCTAGGGCTACTTGAAGAGGAAAAAAACCATAGAGACAAAACAGAGAACTCCTTTTTTTTTCAAGTTTAAAAGAGCTACTACAAACCATGTTGGATTTAGAGGTCCAAATTCATCTATCTATATAGGAGAGAACAGAGGGAAACCTAAATATAAAAACTGCTACTGTAAACGAACGCTTCAACCTAGAAGAACAAAATTTGTTGTGCCAAGTGGGATTTGTGTACTGATCATTACCACTAAGTATCATCAAGATTGGGTATAAAAATATTTGCTGGTATTTCGGAAACTCGTTATTTCTTAGAAGCCTCGCAACCCCTCTCAATGAAAATATTTTCCACAGTCTGTGCCTAGGGCTACTTGAAGAGGAAACAAACCATAGAGACAAAACTGAGAACTGCTTTATTTTGTCTAGTTTCAAAGAGCTACTACAAACCATGTTGGATTTAGAGTTCCAAATTCATATATCTGTATAGGAGAGAACAGAGGGAAACCTAAAAATATAAACTGCTACTGTAGACGAACGCTTCAATCTAGAAGAACAAAATTTGGTGAGCCAAGTGGGATTTGAGTACAGATCCTAACCCCCAAGTATCATCAAGATTGGTTGAAAAAATATTGGCTGGTATTTCGGAAACTCGTTATTTCTTAGAAGCTTGGTAACCCCTCTCAGTGAACGTGCCTTTCCACAGTCTGTGCCTAGCGCGACTTGAAGAGGAAACAAACCATAGAGACTGAACTGAGAACTCCTTTATTTTGTCAAGTTTCAAAGACCTACTACAAACCATGTTGAATTTAGAGTTCCAAATCCATCTATCTATACAGGACAGAACAGAGGGAAACCTAAAAATAAAAATTACTACAGTATACGAACGCTTCAACCTAGAAGAACAAAATTTGGTGAGCCAAGTGGTATTTGTGTACTTGTCATTACCACCACGTATCATCAAGATTGCTTGAAAAAATATTTGCTGGTATTTCAGAAACTCGTAATTTCTTGGAAGCTTGGCAACCCCTCTCAATGAAGTGCTTTTCCACAGTCTGTGCCTAGGGATACTTAAAGATTAAACAAAACATAGAGGCAAAACTGAGAACTACTTTATTTTGTCAAGTTTCAAAGAGCTACTACAAACCATTTGGATTTAGAGTTCCATATTCATCTATCTATATAAGAGAGAACAGAGTGAAACCTACATATAAAAACTGCTACTGTAGACGAAAGCTTCAACCTCGAACAACACAATTTGGTGAGCCAAGTGGGATTTGTCTACTGATCATTACCACCACGTATCACCAAGATTGGGTGAAAAAATATTTCCTGGTATTTCGGAAACTCGTTATTTCTTAGAAGCTTGGCAAGCCCTTTCAATGAAAGTGCTTTTCCACAGTCTGTGCATACGGCTACATGAAGAGGAAACAAACCATAGAGACAAAACTGAGAACTACTATATTTTGCCATGTTTCAAAGAGCTACTACAAACCATGTTGGCTTTAGAGTTCCAAATTCATCTACCTATATAGGAGAAAATAGAGTGAAACCTAAAAAAAACCTGCTACTGTATACGAACGCTTCAACCTAGAAGTACAAATTTGGTGAGCCAAGTGGGATTTGTGTACTTGTCATTACCACCACGTATCATCAAGATTGCATGAAAAAATATTTTCTGGTATTTCAGAAACTCGTAATTTCGTGAAAGCTTGGCAACCCATCTCAATGAAAGTGCTTTTCCAAAGTCTGTGCCTAGGGCTACTTGAAGAGGAAACAAACCATAGAGACTGAACTTAGAATTCCTTTATTTTGTCAATTTCAAAGAGCTACTACAAACCATGTTGGATTTAGAGTTTCAAATTCATCTCTCTATATAGGAGAGAACAGAGTGAAACCTAAATATAAATACTGCACTGTCGACGAACGCTTCAACCTAGAGGAACAAAATTTGGTGAGCCAAGTGGGATTTGTGTACTTGTCATTATCACCAGGTATCATCCGGATTGGGTGAAAAAATATTTGCTGGTTTTTCAGATATTCATAATTTCTTGGAAGCTTCGGAACCCCATTCAGTGAAAGTACTTTTCCACAGTCTCTGCTTAGGGCTACTTGAAGAGGAAACAAACCATAGAGGCAAAACTGAGAACTCCTTTATTTTGTCAAGTTTCAAAGAGCTACTAAAAACCATGTTAGATTTAGAGTTCCAAATTCATCTATCTATATAGGAGAGAACAGAGAGAAACCTAAAAATATAAACTGCTACTGTAAAGGAACGCTTCAAACTAGAAGAACAAAATTTGGTGAGTCAAGTGGTATTTGTGTACCGATCATTACCACCAAGTATCATCAAGATTGGGTGAAAAAATATTTGCTGGTATTTCGGAAACTCGTTATTTGATGTAAGCTTGGCAACCCCTTTCAATGAAAGTGCTTTTCGAAAGTCTGTGCCTAGGGCTACTTGAAGAGGAAAAAAACCATAGAGACAAAACAGAGAACTCCTTTTTTTTTTCAAGTTTAAAAGAGCTACTACAAACCATGTTGGATTTAGAGGTCCAAATTCATCTATCTATATAGGAGAGAACAGAGGGAAACCTAAATATAAAAACTGCTACTGTAAACGAACGCTTCAACCTAGAAGAACAAAATTTGTTGTGCCAAGTGGGATTTGTGTACTGATCATTACCACTAAGTATCATCAAGATTGGGTATAAAAATATTTGCTGGTATTTCGGAAACTCGTTATTTCTTAGAAGCCTCGCAACCCCTCTCAATGAAAATATTTTCCACAGTCTGTGCCTAGGGCTACTTGAAGAGGAAACAAACCATAGAGACAAAACTGAGAACTGCTTTATTTTGTCTAGTTTCAAAGAGCTACTACAAACCATGTTGGATTTAGAGTTCCAAATTCATCTATCTGTATAGGAGAGAACAGAGGGAAACCTAAAAATATAAACTGCTACTGTAGACGAACGCTTCAATCTAGAAGAACAAAATTTGGTGAGCCAAGTGGGATTTGAGTACAGATCCTAACCCCCAAGTATCATCAAGATTGGGTGAAAAAATATTGGCTGGTATTTCGGAAACTCGTTATTTCTTAGAAGCTTGGTAACCCCTCTCAGTGAACGTGCCTTTCCACAGTCTGTGCCTAGCGCGACTTGAAGAGGAAACAAACCATAGAGACTGAACTGAGAACTCCTTTATTTTGTCAAGTTTCAAAGACCTACTACAAACCATGTTGGATTTTGAGTTCCAAATTCATCTATCTATATAGGGGAGAACAGAGTGAAACGTAAATATAAAAACTGCTACTGTAGACGAAAGCTTAAACCTAGAAGAACAAAATTTGGTGAGCCAAGTGGGATTTGTGTACTGATCATTACCACCAAGTATCATCAAGATTGGGTGAAAAAATATTTGCTGGTATTTCGGAAACTCGTTATTTCTTAGAGGCTTGGCAACCCATCTCAATGAAAGTGCTTTTCCACAGTTTGTGCCTATTGCTACTTGAAGAGGAAACAAACCATAGAGACAAAACTGAGAACTATTTTATTTTGTCGTGTTTCAAAGACCTACTACAAACCATGTTGAATTTAGAGTTCCAAATCCATCTATCTATACAGGACAGAACAGAGGGAAACCTAAAAATAAAAATTACTACAGTATACGAACGCTTCAACCTAGAAGAACAAAATTTGGTGAGCCAAGTGGTATTTGTGTACTTGTCATTACCACCACGTATCATCAAGATTGCTTGAAAAAATATTTGCTGGTATTTCAGAAACTCGTAATTTCTTGGAAGCTTGGCAACCCCTCTCAATGAAGTGCTTTTCCACAGTCTGTGCCTAGGGATACTTAAAGATTAAACAAAACATAGAGGCAAAACTGAGAACTACTTTATTTTGTCAAGTTTCAAAGAGCTACTACAAACCATTTGGATTTAGAGTTCCATATTCATCTATCTATATAAGAGAGAACAGAGTGAAACCTACATATAAAAACTGCTACTGTAGACGAAAGCTTCAACCTCGAACAACACAATTTGGTGAGCCAAGTGGGATTTGTCTACTGATCATTACCACCACGTATCACCAAGATTGGGTGAAAAAATATTTCCTGGTATTTCGGAAACTCGTTATTTCTTAGAAGCTTGGCAAGCCCTTTCAATGAAAGTGCTTTTCCACAGTCTGTGCATACGGCTACATGAAGAGGAAACAAACCATAGAGACAAAACTGAGAACTACTATATTTTGCCATGTTTCAAAGAGCTACTACAAACCATGTTGGCTTTAGAGTTCCAAATTCATCTACCTATATAGGAGAAAATAGAGTGAAACCTAAAAAAAACCTGCTACTGTATACGAACGCTTCAACCTAGAAGTACAAATTTGGTGAGCCAAGTGGGATTTGTGTACTTGTCATTACCACCACGTATCATCAAGATTGCATGAAAAAATATTTGCTGGTATTTCAGAAACTCGTAATTTCGTGAAAGCTTGGCAACCCATCTCAATGAAAGTGCTTTTCCAAAGTCTGTGCCTAGGGCTACTTGAAGAGGAAACAAACCATAGAGACTGAACTTAGAATTCCTTTATTTTGTCAATTTCAAAGAGCTACTACAAACCATGTTGGATTTAGAGTTTCAAATTCATCTCTCTATATAGGAGAGAACAGAGTGAAACCTAAATATAAATACTGCACTGTCGACGAACGCTTCAACCTAGAGGAACAAAATTTGGTGAGCCAAGTGGGATTTGTGTACTTGTCATTATCACCAGGTATCATCCGAATTGGGTGAAAAAATATTTGCTGGTTTTTCAGATATTCATAATTTCTTGGAAGCTTCGGAACCCCATTCAGTGAAAGTACTTTTCCACAGTCTCTGCTTAGGGCTACTTGAAGAGGAAACAAACCATAGAGGCAAAACTGAGAACTCCTTTATTTTGTCAAGTTTCAAAGAGCTACTAAAAACCATGTTAGATTTAGAGTTCCAAATTCATCTCTCTATATAGGAGAGAACAGAGAGAAACCTAAAAATATAAACTGCTACTGTAAAGGAACGCTTCAAACTAGAAGAACAAAATTTGGTGAGTCAAGTGGTATTTGTGTACCGATCATTACCACCAAGTATCATCAAGATTGGGTGAAAAAATATTTGCTGGTATTTCGGAAACTCGTTATTTGATGTAAGCTTGGCAACCCCTTTCAATGAAAGTGCTTTTCGAAAGTCTGTGCCTAGGGCTACTTGAAGAGGAAAAAAACCATAGAGACAAAACAGAGAACTCCTTTTTTTTTCAAGTTTAAAAGAGCTACTACAAACCATGTTGGATTTAGAGGTCCAAATTCATCTATCTATATAGGAGAGAACAGAGGGAAACCTAAATATAAAAACTGCTACTGTAAACGAACGCTTCAACCTAGAAGAACAAAATTTGTTGTGCCAAGTGGGATTTGTGTACTGATCATTACCACTAAGTATCATCAAGATTGGGTATAAAAATATTTGCTGGTATTTCGGAAACTCGTTATTTCTTAGAAGCCTCGCAACCCCTCTCAATGAAAATATTTTCCACAGTCTGTGCCTAGGGCTACTTGAAGAGGAAACAAACCATAGAGACAAAACTGAGAACTGCTTTATTTTGTCTAGTTTCAAAGAGCTACTACAAACCATGTTGGATTTAGAGTTCCAAATTCATCTATCTGTATAGGAGAGAACAGAGGGAAACCTAAAAATATAAACTGCTACTGTAGACGAACGCTTCAATCTAGAAGAACAAAATTTGGTGAGCCAAGTGGGATTTGAGTACAGATCCTAACCCCCAAGTATCATCAAGATTGGTTGAAAAAATATTGGCTGGTATTTCGGAAACTCGTTATTTCTTAGAAGCTTGGTAACCCCTCTCAGTGAACGTGCCTTTCCACAGTCTGTGCCTAGCGCGACTTGAAGAGGAAACAAACCATAGAGACTGAACTGAGAACTCCTTTATTTTGTCAAGTTTCAAAGACCTACTACAAACCATGTTGAATTTAGAGTTCCAAATCCATCTATCTATACAGGACAGAACAGAGGGAAACCTAAAAATAAAAATTACTACAGTATACGAACGCTTCAACCTAGAAGAACAAAATTTGGTGAGCCAAGTGGTATTTGTGTACTTGTCATTACCACCACGTATCATCAAGATTGCTTGAAAAAATATTTGCTGGTATTTCAGAAACTCGTAATTTCTTGGAAGCTTGGCAACCCCTCTCAATGAAGTGCTTTTCCACAGTCTGTGCCTAGGGATACTTAAAGATTAAACAAAACATAGAGGCAAAACTGAGAACTACTTTATTTTGTCAAGTTTCAAAGAGCTACTACAAACCATTTGGATTTAGAGTTCCATATTCATCTATCTATATAAGAGAGAACAGAGTGAAACCTACATATAAAAACTGCTACTGTAGACGAAAGCTTCAACCTCGAACAACACAATTTGGTGAGCCAAGTGGGATTTGTCTACTGATCATTACCACCACGTATCACCAAGATTGGGTGAAAAAATATTTCCTGGTATTTCGGAAACTCGTTATTTCTTAGAAGCTTGGCAAGCCCTCTCAATGAAAGTGCTTTTCCACAGTCTGTGCCTAGGGCTACTTGAAGTGGAAACAAACCATAGAGACAAAACAGAGAACTGCTTTATTTTGTCAAGCTTCAAAGAGCTACTGCAAACCACGTTGGATTTAGAGTTTCAAATTCATCTTTCTATGTATTAGAGAACAGAGTGAAACCTAAATATAAAAACTGCTATTGTAGACGAACGATTCTACCTAACGTACAATATTTGGTGAGTCAAGTGGGATTTGCGTACTGATCATTACCACTAAGTATCATCAAGATTGGGTCAAAAAATATTTCATGCTATTTCGGAAACTCGTTATTTCTTGGAAGCTTGGCAACTCCTTTCAATGAAAGTGTTTTTCCACAGTCTCTGCTTAGGGCTACTTGACGAGGAATCAAACCATAGAGACAAAACTGAGAACTCCTTTATTTTGTCAAGTTTCAAAGAGCTACTACAAACCATGTTGGATTTTGCGTTCCAAATTCATCTATCTTTATAGAAGAGAACAGAGTGGAACCTAAATATAAAAACTGCTACTGTAGACGAACGCTTCAACCTAGAAGAACAAAATTTGGTGAGCCAAGTGCGATTTGTGTACTGATCATTACCACCAAGTATCACCAAGATTGGGTGAAAAAATATTTGCTGGTATTTCGGTAACTCGTTCTTTCTTAAAAACTTTGCAACCCCTCTCAATGAAAGTGCTTTTGACAGTCTGTGCTAGGGCTACTTGAAGTGGAAACAAACCATAGAGACAAAACTGAGAACTGCTTTATATTGTCAAGATTCAAAGAGCTACTGCAAACCATGTTGGATTTAGGGTTCCAAATTCGTCTACCTATATAAGATTGAACAGAGTGAAACCTACAAATAAAAACTGCTACTGTAGATGAACGCTTCAACCTAGAAGAACACAATTTGGTGAGCCAAGTGGGATTTGTGTACTGATCATTAACACCACGTATCATCAAGATTGGGTGAAAAAATATTTGCTGGTATTTCGGAAACTCGTTATTTCTTTGAAGCTTGGCAACCCCTCTCAATGAACATGCTTTTCCACAGTCTGTGCCTAGGGCTACTTGAAGAGTAAACAAACCATAGAGACAAAACTGAGAACTCCTTTATTTTGTCAAGTTTCAAAGAGCTACTACTAACCATGTTGGATTTAGAGTTCCAAATTCATCTATCTATATAGGAGAGAACAGAGGGAAACCTAAAAATATAAACTGCTACTGTAAACAAACGCTACAAACTAGAAGAACAAAATTTGGTGAGCCATTTGGGATTTGTGTACCCATCATTACCACCACGTATCATCAATATTGGGTGAAAAAATATTTGCTGGTATTTCGGAAACTCGTTATTTCTTGGAAGCTTGGCAACAACTTTCAATGAAAATGCTTTGCCACAGTCTGTGCCTAGGGCTACTTGAAGAGGAAACAAACCATCGAGACAAAACTGAGAACTCCTTTATTTTGTCAAGTGTCAAAAAGGTATTACAAACCATGTTGGATTTAGAGTTCCTAATTCATCTATCTATATAGGAGAGAACAGAGGGAAACCTAAATATAAAAACTGCTACTGTAGGCGTATGCTTCAAACTAGAAGAACACAATTTGGTGAGCCAAGTGGAATTTGTGTACTGATCATTACCCTCAAGTATCATTAAGATTGGTTGAAAAAATATTTGCTGGTATTTCGGAAACTTGTTATTTCTTAGAAGCTTGGCAACCCCTCTCAATGAAAGTGCTTTTACACAGTCTGTGCCTAGGGCTACTTGAAGAAGAAACAAACCATAGAGACAAAACTGAGAACTACTTTTTTTGTCATGTTTTAAAGAGCTACTACAAACCATGTTGGATTTAGAGTTCCAAATTCATCTATCTATATAGGAGAAAACAGAGGGAAACCTAAAAATATAAACTGCTACTGTAAACAAACTCTTCAAACTAGAAAAACAAAATTTGGTGAGCCAAGTGGGGTTAGTGTACTTCTCATTACCACCACGTATCTTCAAGACTGGGTGAAGAATTATTCGCTGGTATTTCGGAAACTCGTAATTTCTTGGAAGCTTGGCAACCAATTCAATGAAAATGCTTTTCCACAGTCTCTGCTTAGGGCTACATGAAGAGGAAAGAAATCTTAGAGAAAAAACTGAGAACTACTTTGTCTTGTGATGTTTCAAAGAGCTACTACTAACCATGTTGGATTTAGAGTTCCAAATTCATCTATCTATATAGGAGAGAACAAAGGGAAACCTAAATATAAAAACTGATACTGTAGAACAACGCTTCAACCTAGAAAAACAAAATTTGGTGAGCCAAGTGGGATTTGTGTACTGATCATTACCACCAAGTATCATCAAGATTGGGTTAGAAAATATTTGCTGGTATTTCGGAAACTCGTTATTTCTTGGAAGCTTGGCAACCCCTCTCAATGAAAGTGCTTTTACACAGTCTTTGCCTAGGGCTACTTGAAGAGGAAACAAATCATAGAGACAAAACTGAGAACTCCTTTATTTTCTGAAGTTTCAAAGAGCTACTACTAACCATGTTGGATTTAGCGTTCCAAATTCATCTATTTACATAGGAGAGAACAGAGGGAAACCTAAAAATATACACTGCTACTGTAAACGAACGCTTCAAACTAGAAGAACAAAATTCGGTGAGCAATTTGGGATTTGTGTACACATCATTACCACCAAGTATCATCAAGATTGGGTGAAAAAATATTTGCTGGTATTTCGGAAACTCGTTATTTCTTGGAAGCTTGGCAACAACTTTCAATGAAAATGCTTTTCCACAGTCTGTACCTAGGGCTACTTGAAGAGGAAACAAACCATAGAGACAAATCTGAGTACTCCTATTTTTTGTCAAGTTTCAAAGAGGTACTACAACCATGTTGGATTTAGAGTTCCAAATTAATCTATCTATATAAGACAGAACAGAGTGAAACCTAAATATAAAAACTGCTACTGTAAACGAACGCTTCAACCGAGAAGAACAAAATTTGGTGAGCCAAGTGTGATTTTTGTACTTGTCATTACCACCACGTATTATCAAAATTGGGTGAAGAAATATTTGCTGGTATTTCGGAAACTCGTAATTTCTTGGAAGCTTGGCAACCCCTTTCAATGAAACTGCTTTTCCACAGTCTCTGTTTATGGCTACACGAAGAGGAAAGAAATCATAGAGAAAAAACTGAGAACTACTTTTTCTTGTGAAGTTTCAAAGAGCTACTACTAACCATGTTGGATTTAGAGTTCCAAATTCATCTATCTACATAGGAGAGAACAGAGGGAAACCTAAATATAAAAACTGCTACTGGAGACGAACGCTTCAACCAAAAAGAACAAAATTTGGTGAGCCAAGTTGGATTTGTGTACTGATCATTACCACCAAGTATCATCAAGATTGGGTGAAAAAATATTTGCTGGTATTTCGGAAAATCGTTATTTCTTGGAAGCTTGGCAACCCCTCTCGATGAAAGTGCTTTTACACCGTCTCTGCTTAGGGCTACTTGAAGAAGAAACAAACCATAGGGACAAAACTGAGAACTATTATTTTTTGTCAAGTTTCAAAGAGCTACTACAAACCATGTTGGATTTAGAGTTCCAAATTCATCTATTTATATAGGAGAGATCAGAGGGAAACCTAAATATAAAAACTGCTACTGTAAAGGAACGCTTCAACCTAGAGGAACACAATTTGGTGAGCCAAGTGGGAATTGTGTCCTGATCATTACCGCCACGTATCATCAAGATTGGGTGAAAAAATATTTGCTGGTTTTTCGGAAACTCGTTATTTCTTGGAAGCTTGGCAAACCCTCTCAATGAAAGTGCTTCTCCACAGTCTGTGTCTAGGGCTACTTGAAGAGGAAACAAACCATAGAGACATCACTGAGATCTCCTTTATGTTGTCAAGTTTAAAAAGAGCTACTACAAACCATGTTGGATATAGCGTTCCAAATTTTCTATATATATAGAAGAGAGCAGAGTGGAACCTAAATATAAAAACTGCTACTGTAGACGAAAGCTTCAACGTAGAAGAACAAAATTTGGTGAGCCAAGTGGGATTTGGGTACTGATCATTGCCACCACGTATCATCGAGATTGGGTGAAAAAATATTTGCTGGTATTTCGGATACTCGTTATTTCTTAGAAGCTTTGCAACCTCTCTCAATGAAAGTGCTTTTCCACAGTCTGTGACTAGGACTGCATGAAGAGGAAACAAACCATAGAGACAAAACTGAGTACTCCTATTTTTTGTCAAGTTTCAAAGAGCTTCTACAAACCATGTTGGATTTTGAGTTCCAAATTCATCTATCTATATTGGAGAGAACAGAGGGAATCCTAAATATAAAAACTGCTACTGTAGACGAACGCTTCAACCTAGAAGAGCATAATTTGGTGAGCCAAGTGAAATTTGTGTACTGATCATTACCACCAAGAATCATCAAGATTGGGTGAAAAAATATTTGCTGGTATTTCGGAATCTCGTTATTTCTTAGAAGCTTGGCAACCCCTCTCAATGAAAGTGCTTTTCCACAGTATGTGCCTAGAACTACTTGAAGAAGAAACAAACCATAGAGACAAAACTGAGAACTACTTTTTCTGTCAAGTTTTAAAGAGCTACTACAAACCATGTTGGATTTAGAGTTCAAAATTCATCTATCTATATAGGAGAGAACAGAGGGAAACCTAAAAATATAAACTGCTACTGTAAACAAACTCTTCAAACTAGAAAAACAAAATTTTGTGAGCCAAGTGGTATTAGTGTACTTGTCATTACCACCCCGTATCATCAAGACTGGGTGAAGAATTATTTGCTGGTATTTCGGAAACTCGTAATTTCTTGGAAGCTTGGCAACCCCTCTCAATGAAAGTGCTTTTACACAGTCTCTGCTTAGGGATACTTGAAGAAGAAACAAATCATAGGGACAAAACTGAGAACTATTTTTTTTTGTCATGTTTCAAAGAGCTACTACAAACCATGTTTTATTTAGAGTTCAAAATTCATCTATTTATATAGGAGAGAACAGAGGGAAACCTAAATATAAAAACTGCTACTGTAAACAAACGCTTCAACCTAGAGGAACACAATTTGGTGAGCCAAGTGGGATTTGTGTACTGATCATTACCACCACGTATCATCAAGATTGGGTGAAAAAATATTTGCTGGTTTTTCGGAAACTCGTTATTTCTTGGAAGCTTGGCAACCCCTCTAAATGAAAGTGCATTTCCCCAGTCTGTGCCTAGGGCTACTTGAAGAGGAAACAAACCATATAGACGAAACTGAGAACTCATTTATTTTGTCAAGTTTAAAAAGAGCTACTACAAACCATGTTGGATTTAGAGTTCCAAATTTATCTATCTATATAGGAGAAAACAGAGTGAAACCTAAAAATAAAAATGGCTACTGTAGAAAAAAGCATCAACGTAGAAGTACAAAATTTGGTGAGCCAAGTGGGATTTGTGTACACATCATTAATACCAAGTATCATGAAGATTGGGTGAAAAAATATTTGCTGGTATTTCGGAAACTTGTTATTTCTTAGAAGCTTTGCAACCACTCTCAATGAAAGTGCTTTTCCACAGTCTGTGACTAGGACTGCATGAAGAGGAAACAAACCATAGAGACAAAACTGAGTACTCCTATTTTTTGTCAAGTTTCAAAGAGCTTCTACAAACCATGTTGGATTTTGAGTTCCAAATTCATCTATCTATATAGGAGAGAACAGAGGCAATCCTAAATATAAAAACTGCTACTGTAGACGAATGCTTCAACCGAGAAGAACAAAATTTGGTGAGCCAAGTGTGATTTTTGTACTTGTCATTACCACCATGTATCATCAAGATTGGGTGAAAAAATATTTGCTGGTATTTTGTAAACTCGGTATTTCTTAGAAGCTTGGCAACCCCTCTCAATGAAAGTGCTTTTCCACAGCCTGTGCCTAGGGCTACTTGAAGAGGATACAAACCATAGAGACAAAACTGAGAACTCCTTAATTTTCTCAAGTTTCAAAGAGCTATTACAAACCATGTTGGATTTAGAGTTCCAAATTCATCTATTTATATAGGAGAGAACAGATAGAAACCTAAAAATATAAACTGCTACTGTAAACAAACTCTTCAAACTAGAAAAACAAATTTGGTGAGCCAAGTGGGATTAGTGTACTTGTCATTACCACCGCGTATCATCAAGATTGGGTGAAGAAATATTTGCTGGTATTTCGGAAACTCATAATTTTTTCAAAGCTTGGCAACCCCTTTCAATGAAACTTCTTGTCCACAGTCTCTGCTTAGGGCTACATGAAGAGGAAACAAATCATAGAGAAAAAATTGAGAACTATCTCTTTTTTTCAAGTTTCAAAGAACTACTACAAACCATGTTGGATTTAGAGTTCCAAATTCATCTATTTATATAGGAGAGTACAGAGGGAAACCTAAATATAAAAACTGCTACTGTAAAGGAACGCTTCAACCTAGAGGAACACAATTTGGTGAGCCAAGTGGCATTTGTGTACTGATCATTACCACCACGTATCATCAAGATTGGGTGAAAAAATATTTGCTGGTTTTTCGGAAACTCGTTATTTCTTGGAACCTTGGCAACCCCTCTAAATGAAAGTGCTTTTCCCCAGTCTGTGCCGAGGGCTACTTGAAGAGGAAACAAACCATAGAGACAAAACTGAGAACTCATTTATTTTGTCAAGTTTCAAAGAGCTACTACAAACCATGTTGGATTTAGAGTTCCAAATTCAACTATCTATATAGGAGAAAACAGAGTGAAACTTAAAAATAAAAACTGCTACTGTAGACGAACGCTTCAACGTAGAAGAACAAAATTTGGTGAGCCAAGTGGGATTTGTGTACTGATTATTACCACCAAGTATCATCAATATTGGGTGAAAAAATATTTGCTGGTATTTCGGAAACTTGTAATTTCTTAGAAATTTTGCAACCACTCTCAATGAAAGTGCTTTTCCACAGTCTGTGACTAGGACTGCATGAAGAGGAAACAAACAATAGAGACAAAAGTGAGTACTAGTATTTTTTGTCAAGTTTCAAAGAGCTACTACAAACCATGTTGTATTTTGAGTTCCAAATTCATATATCTATATAGGAGAGAACAGAGGGAATCATAAATGTAAATACTGCTACTGTAGACGAAAGCTTCAACCTAGAAGAACATAATTTGGTGAGCCAAGAGAAATTTGTGTACTGATCATTACCACCAAGAATCATCATGATTGGGTGAAAAAATATATGCTGGTATTTCGGAAACTCGTTATTTCTTAGAAGCTTGGCAACCCCTCTCAATGAAAGTGGTTTTACACAGTCTGTGCCTAGGGCTACTTGAAGAAGAAACAAACCATAGAGACAAAACTGAGAGCTACTTTTTTTTCAAGTTGTAAAGTGCTACTACAAACCATGTTGGATTTAGAGTTCCAAATTCATCTATCTATATAGGAGAGAACAGATGGAAACCTAAAAATATAAACTGCTACTGTAAACCAACTCTTCAAACTAGAAAATCAAAATTTTGTGAGCCAAGTGGGATTAGTGTAATTGTCATTACCACCACGTATCATCAAGACTGGGTGAAGAATTATTTGCTGGTATTTCAGAAACTCGTAATTTCTTGGAAGCTTGGCAACCCCTCTCAATGAAAGTGCTTTTACACAGTCTCTGCTTAGGGATACTTGAAGAAGAAACAAATCATAGGGACAAAACTGAGAACTATTTTTTTTGTCAAGTTTCAAAGAGCTACTACAAACCATGTTGGATTTAGAGTTCCAAATTCATCTATTTATATAGGAGAGAACAGAGGGAAACCTAAATATAAAAACTGCTACTGTAAAAGAACGCTTCAACCTAGAGGAACACAATTTGGTGAGCCAAGTGGGATTTGTGTACTGATCATTACCACCACGTATCATCAAGATTGGGTGAAAAAATATTTGCTGGTTTTTCGAAAACTCGATATTTCTTGGAAGCTTGGCAACCCCTCTAAATGAAGGTGCTTTTCCCCAGTCTGTGCCTAGGGCTACTTGAAGAATAAACAAACCATAGACACAAAACTGAGAACTCATTTATTTTGTCAAGTTTAAAAAGAGCTACCACAAACCATGTTGGATTTAGAGTTCCAAATTCATCTATCTATATAGGAGAAAACAGAGTGAAACCTAAAAATAAAAACTGCTACTGTAGACGAACGCTTCAACGTAGAAGAACAAAATTTGGTGAGCCAATTGGGATTTGTGTACTGATCATTAATACCAAGTATCATGAAGATTGGGTGAAAAAATATTTGCTGGTATTTCGGAAACTCGTTATTTCTTAGAAGCTTTGCAACCACTCTCAATGAAAGTGCTTTTCCACAGTCTGTGACTAGGACTGCATGAAGAGGAAACAAACCATAGAGACAAAACTGAGTACTCCTATTTTTTGTCAAGTTTCAAAGATCTTCTACAAACCATGTTGGATTTAAAGTTCCAAATTCATCTATCTATATAGGAGAGAACAGTGGGAAACCTAAATATAAAAACTGCTACTGTAGACGAACGATTCAAACTAGAAGAACAAAATTTGGTGAGCCAAGTGGGATTTTTGTACTGATCATTACCACCACGTATCTAGAAGATTTGGTAAAAAAATATTTGCTGGTATTTCGGAAACTCGTTATTTCTTAGAAGCTTGGCAAACCCGCTCAATGAAAGTGTTTTCCACAGTCGCTGCTTAGGGCTACTTGAAGAGGAAACAAACCATAGAGACAAAACTGAGAACTGCTTTATTTTGTCAAGTTTCAAAGAGCTACTACAAACCATGTTAGATTTAGAGTTCCAAATTCATCTATCTATATAGAAGAGAACAGAATGAAACCTAAAAATGAAAACTGCTACTGTAAAGGAACGCTTCAACCTAGAAGAACAAAATTTGGTGAGCCAAGAGGGATTTGTGTACTTGTTATTACCACCACGTATCATCAAGATTGGGTGAAAAAATATTTGCTGTTATTTCGGAATCTCGTCATTTCTTAGAAGCTTGGCAACCCCTCTCAATGAAAGTGCTTCTCCACAGTCTGTGCCTAGGGCTACTTGAAGAGGAAACAAACCATAGAGACAAAACTGAGAACTCTTTTATTTTGACGAGTTTCAAAGAGCTACTACAAACAATGTTGGTTTTAGAGTTCCAAATTCACCTACCTATATAGGAGAGAACAGAGTGAAACCTAAAAATAAAAATTACTACTGTAGACGAACGCTAAAACCTAGAAGAACAAAATTTGTTGAGCCAAGTGGGATTTGTGTACTTGTCATTACCACCAAGTATCATCAAGATTGGGTGAAAAAATATTTCCTGGTATTTCGGAAACTCGTTATTTCTTAGAAGCTTGGCAACCCCTCTCAATGAAAGTGCTTTTTCACAGTCTGTGCCTAGGGCTACTTTAAGAGGAAACAAACCATAGAGACAAAACTGAGAACTCCTTTATTTTGTCAAGTTTCAAAGAGCCACTACAAACCATGTTGGATTTAGAGTTCCAAATTCATCTATCTATATAGCAGAGAACAGAGTGAAACCTAAAAATAAAAACTGCTACTGTAGACAAACGCTTCAACCTAGAAGAACTAAATTTGGTGAGCCAAGTTGGAATTGTGGACCGCTCATCACCACCAAGTATCATCAAGATTGGGTGAAAAAATATTTGCTGGTATTTCGGAAATTCGTTATTTCTTAGAAGCTTGGCAACCCCTCTCTATGAAAGTGCTTTTCCACAGTCTGTGCCACGGCGACTTGAAGAGGAAACAAACCATAGATACAAAACTGAGAACTCCTTTATTTTGTCAAGTTTCAAAGAGCTACTACAAACCATGTTGGATTTAGAGTTCCAAATTCATCTATCTATATAGGAGAGAAAACAGTGAAACCTAAAATAAAAACTGCTACAGTAAACGAATGCTTCAACCTCGAAGAACAAAATTTGGTGAGCCAAGAGGTATTTGTGTACCGATCATTACCACCACGTATCATCAACATTGGCTGAAAAAAATATTTGCTGGTATTTCGGAAACTCGTAATTTCTTGGAAGCTTGGCAACCCCTTTCAATGAAAGTGCTTTTCCACAGTCTCTGCTTAGGGCTACATGAAGCAGAAACAAATCATAGAGACAAAACTGAGAACTCCTTTACTTTGCCAAGTTTCAAAGAGCTACTACAAACCATATTGTATTTAGAATTCCAAATTCATCTATCTATATAGGAGAGACAGAGTGAAACCTAAATATAAAAACTGCTACTGTAGACGAACGATCAACATAGAAGAACAAAATTTGGTGAGCCAAGTGGGATTTGTGTAGTGATCCTTACCACCAAGTGTCATGAAGATTGCGTGAAAAAATATATGCTGGTTTTTCGGAAACTCGTTATTTCTTAGACGCTTGGCAACCGCTCTCAATGAAAGTGCATTTCCACCGACTGTGCCTAGGGCTACTTGAAGAGGAAACAAATCATAGAGACAAAACTGAGAACTTTTTTATTTTGTCAAGTTTCAAAGAGCTACTACAAACCATGTTGGATTTAGAGTTCCAAATTCATCTATCTATATAGCAGAGAACAGAGTGACACCTATATAAAAAAACTGCTACTGTAGACGAACGCTTCAACCTAGAAGAACATAATTTGTTGAGCCAAGTGGGATTTGTGCACCGATCATTACTACCAAGTATCATCAAGATTGGGTTAAAAAATATTTGCTGGTATTTCGGAAACTATTAATTTATTGGAAGCTTGGCAACCCCTCTCAATGAAAGTACTTTTCCACAGTCTCTGCTTAGGGCTACTTTATGCGGAAAGAAATCATAGAGACAAAACTGAGAACCCCTTTATTTTGTCAAGTTTCAAAGAGCTACTTCAAACCATAATGGATTTAGAGTTCCAAATTCATCTGTCTATATAGTAGAGAACAGAGTGAAACCTAAATATAAAAACTGATACTGTAGACGAACGCTTCAACCTAGAAGAACAAAATTTGGTGAGCCAAGTGGGATTTGTGTACAGATCATCACCACCAAGTATCATTAAGATTGGATGAAAAAATATTTGCTGGTATTTCGGAAACTCGTTATTTCTTAGAAGCTTGGCAACCCTTCTCAATGAAAGTGCTTTTCCACAGACTGTGCCTAGGACTACTAAAAGAGGAAACAAAACATAGAGGCAAAACTGAGAACTACTTTATTTTGTCAAGTTTCAAAGAGCTACTGCAATCCATATTGAATTTAGAGTTCCAAATTCATCTATCTATGTAGGAGAGAACAGAGTTAAACCTAAATATAAAAACTGCTACTGTAGACGAAAGCTTCAACCTAGAAGAACAAAATTTGGTCGGCCAAGTTGGAATTGTGGACCGCTCATCACCACCAAGTATCATCAAGATTGGGTGAAAAAATATTTCCTGGTATTTCGGAAAATCGTTATTTCTTAGAAGCTTGGCAACCCCTCTCAATGAAAGTGCTTTTCCACAGTCTGTGCCTAGGGCTACTTGAAGAGGAAACAAACCATAGAGACAAAACTGAGAACTCCTTTATTTTGTCAAGTTTCAAAGAGCTACTACAAACCATGTTGGATTTAGAGTTCCAAATTCATCTATCTATATAGGAGAGAAAACAGTGAAACCTAAAATAAAAACTGCTACAGTAAACGAATGCTTCAACCTCGAAGAACAAAATTTGATGAGCCAAGAGGTATTTGTGTACCGATCATTACCACCACGTATCATCAACATTGGCTGAAAAAAATATTTGCTGGTATTTCGGAAACTCGTAATTTCTTGGAAGCTTGGAAACCCCTTTCAATGAAAGTGCTTTTCCACAGTCTCTGCTTAGGGCTACATGAAGCAGAAACAAATCATAGAGACAAAACTGAGAACTCCTTTACTTTGCCAAGTTTCAAAGAGCTACTACAAACCATATTGTATTTAGAATTCCAAATTCATCTATCTATATAGGAGAGACAGAGTGAAACCTAAATATAAAAACTGCTACTGTAGACGAACGATCAACATAGAAGAACAAAATTTGGTGAGCCAAGTGGGATTTGTGTAGTGATCCTTACCACCAAGTGTCATAAAGATTGCGTGAAAAAATATATGCTGGTTTTTCAGAAACTCGTTATTTCTTAGACGCTTGGTAACCGCTCTCAATGAAAGTGCATTTCCACCGACTGTGCCTAGGGCTACTTGAAGAGGAAACAAATCATAGAGACAAAACTGAGAACTCCTTTATTTTGTCAAGTTTCAAAGAGCTACTACAAACCATGTTGGATTTAGAGTTCCAAATTCTTCTATCTATATAGCAGAGAACAGAGTGACACCTATATAAAAAAACTGCTACTGTAGACGAACGCTTCAACCTAGAAGAACATAATTTGTTGAGCCAAGTGGGATTTGTGCACCGATCATTACTACCAAGTATCATCAAGATTGGGTTAAAAAATATTTGCTGGTATTTCGGAAACTATTAATTTATTGGAAGCTTGGCAACCCCTCTCAATGAAAGTACTTTTCCACAGTCTCTGCTTAGGGCTACTTGATGCGGAAACAAATCTTAGAGACAAAACTGAGAACCCCTTTATTTTGTCAAGTTTCAAAGAGCTACTACAAACCATAATGGATTTAGAGTTCCAAATTCATCTGTCTATATAGTAGAGAACAGAGTGAAACCTAAATATAAAAACTGATACTGTAGACGAACGCTTCAACCTAGAAGAACAAAATTTGGTGAGCCAAGTGGGATTTGTGTACAGATCATCACCACCAAGTATCATTAAGATTGGATGAAAAAATATTTGCTGGTATTTCGGAAACTCGTTATTTCTTAGAAGCTTGGCAACCCTTCTCAATGAAAGTGCTTTTCCACAGACTGTGCCTAGGACTACTAAAAGAGGAAACAAAACATAGAGGCAAAACTGAGAACTACTTTATTTTGTCAAGTTTCAAAGAGCTACTGCAATCCATATTGAATTTAGAGTTCCAAATTCATCTATCTATATAGGAGAGAACAGAGTTAAACCTAAATATAAAAACTGCTACTGTAGACGAAAGCTTCAACCTAGAAGAACAAAATTTGGTGGGCCAAGTTGGAATTGTGGACCGCTCATCACCACCAAGTATCATCAAGATTGGGTGAAAAAATATTTCCTGGTATTTCGGAAAATCGTTATTTCTTAGAAGCTTGGCAACCCCTCTCAATGAAAGTGCTTTTCCACAGTCTGTGCCTAGGGCTACTTGAAGAGGAAACAAACCATAGAGACAAAACTGAGAACTCCTTTATTTTGTCAAGTTTCAAAGAGCCACTACAAACCATGTTGGATTTAGAGTTCCAAATTCATCTATCTATATAGCAGAGAACAGAGTGAAACCTAAAAATAAAAACTGCTACTGTAGACGAACGCTTCAACTTAGAAGAACAAAATTTGGTGAACCAAGTGGCATTGTGTACTGATCATTACGACCAAGTATCATCAAGATTGGGTGAAAAAATATTTGCTGGTATTTCGGAAACTCGTAATTTCTTGGAAGGTTGGCAATCCCTCTCAATGAAAGTGCTTTTCCACAGTCAGTGCCTAGGGCTACTTAAATAGGAAACAATCCATAGAGACAAAACTGAGACCTCGTTTATTTTGTCAAGTTTCAAAGAGCTACTACAAAACATGTAGGATTTAGAGTTCCAAATTTATCTTTCTATATAGGAGAGAACAGAGTGAAACCTAAAAATGAAAACTGCTACTGTAAACGAATGCTTCAAACTAGAAGAACAAAATTTGGTGAGCCAAATGGGATTTGTGTACTGATCATTACCACCAAGTATCATCAAGATTGGGTGAAAAAATATTTGCTGGTATTTCGGAAACTCGTTATTTCTTAGAAGCTTGGCAATCCTCTCAATGAAAGTGCTTTTCCACAGTCTGTGCCTAGGTCTACATGAAGAGGAAACAAAACATAGAGACAAAACTGAGAACTCCTTTATTTTGTCAAGTTTCAAAGAGCTACTGCAAACCATGTTGGACTTAGAGTTCCAAATTCATCTATGTATAAAGGAGAGAACAGAGGAAAACCTAAATATAAAAACTGTTACAGTAGACGAACGCTTCAACCTAGAAGAAAGAATTTGGTGAGCCAAGTGGGATTTGTTTACCGATCATCACCACCAAGTATCATGAAAATTGGTTGAAGAAAGATTTCCTGGTATTTCGGAAACTCGTTATTTCTTAGAAGCTTGGCAACCCCTCTCAATGAAAGTGCTTTTCCACAGTCAGTGCCTAGGGCTACTTGAAGAGGAAACAATCCATAGAGACAAAACTTAGAACTCCTATATTTTGTCAAGTTTCAAAGAGCTAGTACAAACCACGTTGGATTTAGAGTTCCAAATTTATCTATCTATATAGGAGAGAATAGAGTGAAACCTAAAAATAAAAACTGCTACTGTAAACGAACGCTTCAACCTAGAAGAACAAAATTTGGTGAGCCAAGTGGGATTTGTGTACTGATCATCACCACCAAGTATCATCAAGATTCGGTGAAAAAATATTTGCTGGTATTTCGGAAAGTCGTTATTTTTTAGAAGCTTGGAAACCCCTCTCAATGAAAGTGCTTTTCTACAGTCTGTGCCTAGGACTACTTGAAGAGGAAACAAATCATAAAGACAAAACTGAGAACTACTTTATTTTGTCAAGTTTCAAAGAACGACTGCAAACCATGTTGGATTTAGAGTTCCAAATTCATCTATCTATATAGGAGAGAACCTGGGAAACCTAAATATAAAAACTGGAACTGTAGACGAATGCTTCAACCTAGAAGAACAAAATTTGGTGAGATAAGTGGGATTTTTTTACCGATCATCACCACCAAGTATCATCAAAATTGGGTGAAAAAATATTTGCTGGTATTTCGGAAACTCGTTATTTCTTAGAAGCTTGGCAACCGCTCTCAATGAAAGTGCTATTCCACAGTCTGTGCCTAGGGCTACTTGAAGAAAAAACAAACCACAGAGACAAAACTGAGAACGCTTTTATTTTGTCAAGTTTCAAATAGCTACTACAAACCATGTTGGATTTAGATTTCCAAATTTATCTATCTATTTAGGAGAGAACAGAGTGAAACCTAAATATAGAAACTGGAACTGTAGACGAACGCTTCAACCTAGAAGAACAAAATTTGGTGAGCCAAGTGGGATTTGTGTACCGATCATCACCACCAAGTATCATCAATATTGGGTGAAAAAATATTTGCTGGTATTTCGGAAACACATTATTTCTTAGAAGCTTGGCAACCCTTCTAAATGAAAGTGCTTTTCCACAGTCTGTGCCTAGGACTACTAAAAGAGGAAACAAAACATAGAGACAAAACTGAGAACTACTTTATTTTGTCAAGTTTCAAAGAGCTACTGCAATCCATATTGGATTTAGAGTTCCAAATTCATCCATCTATATAGGAGAGAACAGAGTGAAACATAAATATAAAATCTGCTACTGTAGACGAACGCTTCAACCTAGAAGAACAAAATTCGGTGAGCCAAGTTGGATTTGTGGACCGCTCATCACCACCAAGTATCATCAAGATTGGGTGAAAAAATATTTGCTGGTATTTCAGAAACTCGTTATTTCTTAGAAGCTTGGCAACCCCTCTCAATGAAAGTGCTTCTCCACAGTCTGTGCCTAGGGCTACTTGAAGAGGAAACAAACCATAGAGACAAAACTGAGAACTCTTTTATTTTGACGAGTTTCAAAGAGCTACTACAAACAATGTTGGTTTTAGAGTTCCAAATTCACCTACCTATATAGGAGAGAACAGAGTGAAACCTAAAAATAAAAATTACTACTGTAGACGAACGCTAAAACCTAGAAGAACAAAATTTGTTGAGCCAAGTGGGATTTGTGTACTTGTCATTACCACCAAGTATCATCAAGATTGGGTGAAAAAATATTTCCTGGTATTTCGGAAACTCGTTATTTCTTAGAAGCTTGGCAACCCCTCTCAATGAAAGTGCTTTTTCACAGTCTGTGCCTAGGGCTACTTTAAGAGGAAACAAACCATAGAGACAAAACTGAGAACTCCTTTATTTTGTCAAGTTTCAAAGAGCCACTACAAACCATGTTGGATTTAGAGTTCCAAATTCATCTATCTATATAGCAGAGAACAGAGTGAAACCTAAAAATAAAAACTGCTACTGTAGACAAACGCTTCAACCTAGAAGAACTAAATTTGGTGAGCCAAGTTGGAATTGTGGACCGCTCATCACCACCAAGTATCATCAAGATTGGGTGAAAAAATATTTGCTGGTATTTCGGAAATTCGTTATTTCTTAGAAGCTTGGCAACCCCTCTCTATGAAAGTGCTTTTCCACAGTCTGTGCCACGGCGACTTGAAGAGGAAACAAACCATAGATACAAAACTGAGAACTCCTTTATTTTGTCAAGTTTCAAAGAGCTACTACAAACCATGTTGGATTTAGAGTTCCAAATTCATCTATCTATATAGGAGAGAAAACAGTGAAACCTAAAATAAAAACTGCTACAGTAAACGAATGCTTCAACCTCGAAGAACAAAATTTGGTGAGCCAAGAGGTATTTGTGTACCGATCATTACCACCACGTATCATCAACATTGGCTGAAAAAAATATTTGCTGGTATTTCGGAAACTCGTAATTTCTTGGAAGCTTGGCAACCCCTTTCAATGAAAGTGCTTTTCCACAGTCTCTGCTTAGGGCTACATGAAGCAGAAACAAATCATAGAGACAAAACTGAGAACTCCTTTACTTTGCCAAGTTTCAAAGAGCTACTACAAACCATATTGTATTTAGAATTCCAAATTCATCTATCTATATAGGAGAGACAGAGTGAAACCTAAATATAAAAACTGCTACTGTAGAAGAACGATCAACATAGAAGAACAAAATTTGGTGAGCCAAGTGGGATTTGTGTAGTGATCCTTACCACCAAGTGTCATGAAGATTGCGTGAAAAAATATATGCTGGTTTTTCGGAAACTCGTTATTTCTTAGACGCTTGGCAACCGCTCTCAATGAAAGTGTATTTCCACCGACTGTGCCTAGGGCTACTTGAAGAGGAAACAAATCATAGAGACAAAACTGAGAACTCCTTTATTTTGTCAAGTTTCAAAGAGCTACTACAAACCATGTTGGATTTAGAGTTCCAAATTCATCTATCTATATAGCAGAGAACAGAGTGACACCTATATAAAAAAACTGCTACTGTAGACGAACGCTTCAACCTAGAAGAACATAATTTGTTGAGCCAAGTGGGATTTGTGTACCGATCATTACTACCAAGTATCATCAATATTGGGTTAAAAAATATTTGCTGGTATTTCGGAAACTATTAATTTATTGGAAGCTTGGCAACCCCTCTCAATGAAAGTGCTTTTCCACAGTCTCTGCTTAGGGCTACTTGATGCGGAAACAAATCATAGAGACAAAACTGAGAACCCCTTTATTTTGTCAAGTTTCAAAGAGCTACTACAAACCATAATGGATTTAGAGTTCCAAATTCATCTGTCTATATAGTAGAGAACAGAGTGAAACCTAAATATAAAAACTGATACTGTAGACGAACGCTTCAACCTAGAAGAACAAAATTTGGTGAGCCAAGTGGGATTTGTGTACAGATCATCACCACCAAGTATCATTAAGATTGGATGAAAAAATATTTGCTGGTATTTCGGAAACTCGTTATTTCTTAGAAGCTTGGCAACCCTTCTCAATGAAAGTGCTTTTCCACATACTGTGCCTAGGACTACTAAAAGAGAAAACAAAACATAGGGACAAAACTGAGAACTACTTTATTTTGTCAAGTTTCAAAGAGCTACTGCAATCCATATTGAATTTAGAGTTCCAAATTCATCTATCTATATAGGAGAGAACAGAGTTAAACCTAAATATAAAAACTGCTACTGTAGACGAAAGCTTCAACCTAGAAGAACAAAATTTGGTGGGCCAAGTTGGAATTGTGGACCGCTCATCACCACCAAGTATCATCAAGATTGGGTGAAAAAATATTTCCTGGTATTTCGGAAAATCGTTATTTCTTAGAAGCTTGGCAACCCCTCTCAATGAAAGTGCTTTTCCACAGTCAGTGCCTAGGGCTACTTGAAGAGGAAACAAACTATAGAGACAAAACTGAGAACTCCTTTATTTTGTCAATTTTCAAAGAGCCACTACAAACCATGTTGGATTTAGAGTTCCAAATTCATCTATCTATATAGCAGAGAACAGAGTGAAACCTAAAAATAAATACTGCTACTGTAGACGAACGCTTCAACCTAGAAGAACAAAATTTGGTGAACCAAGTGGCATTGTGTACTCATCATTACGACCAAGTATCATCAAGATTGGGTGAAAAAATATTTGCTGGTATTTCGGAAACTCGTAATTTTTTGGAAGGTTGGCAGTCCCTCTCAATGAAAGTGCTTTTCCACAGTCAGTGCCTAGGGCTAATTAAAGAGGAAACAATCCATAGAGACAAAACTGAGACCTCGTTTATTTTGTCAAGTTTCAAAGAGCTACTACAAAACATGTAGGATTTAGAGTTCCAAATTTATCTATCTATATAGGAGAGAACAGAGTGAAACCTAAAAATAAAAACTGCTACTGTAAACGAATGCTTCAAACTAGAAGAACAAAATTTGGTGAGCCAAATTTGATTTGTGTACTGATCATTACCACCAAGTATCATCAAGATTGGGTGAAAAAATATTTGCTGGTATTTCGGAAACTCGTTATTTCTTAGAAGCTTGGCAATCCTCTCAATGAAAGTGCTTTTCCACAGTCTGTGCCTAGGACTACTTGAAGAGGAAACAAAACATTGAGACAAAACTGAGAACTCCTTTATTTTGTCAAGTTTCAAAGAGCTACTGCAAACCATGTTGGACTTAGAGTTCCAAATTCATCTATGTATAAAGGAGAGAACAGAGGAAAACCTAAATATAAAAACTGTTACAGTAGACGAACGCTTCAACCTAGAAGAAAGAATTTGGTGAGCCAAGTGGGATTTGTTTACCGATCATCACCACCAAGTATCATGAAAATTGGTTGAAGAAAGATTTCCTGGTATTTCGGAAACTCGTTATTTCTTAGAAGCTTGGCAACCCCTCTCAATGAAAGTGCTTTTCCACAGTCAGTGCCTAGGGCTACTTGAAGAGGAAACAATCCATAGAGACAAAACTGAGAACTCCTATATTTTGTCAAGTTTCAAAGAGCTAGTACAAACCACGTTGGATTTAGAGTTCCAAATTTATCTATCTATATAGGAGAGAATAGAGTGAAACCTAAAAATAAAAACTGCTACTGTAAACGAACGCTTCAACCTAGAAGAACAAAATTTGGTGAGCCAAGTGGGATTTGTGTACTGATCATCACCACCAAGTATCATCAATATTCGGTGAAAAAATATTTGCTGGTATTTCGGAAAGTCGTTATTTCTTAGAAGCTTGGAAACCCCTCTCAATGAAAGTGCTTTTCTACAGTCTGTGCCTAGGACTACTTGAAGAGGAAACAAATCATAAAGACAAAATTGAGAACTACTTTATTTTGTCAAGTTTCAAAGAACGACTGCAAACCATGTTGGATTTAGAGTTCCAAATTCATCTATCTATATAGGAGAGAACATGGGAAACCTAAATATAAAAACTGGAACTGTAGACGAATGCTTCAACCTAGAAGAACAAAATTTGGTGAGATAAGTGGGATTTTTTTACCGATCATCACCACCAAGTATCATCAAAATTGGGTGAAAAAATATTTGCTGGTATTTCGGAAACTCGTTATTTCTTAGAAGCTTGGCAACCGCTCTCAAGGAAAGTGCTATTCCACAGTCTGTGCCTAGGGCTACTTGAAGAAAAAACAAACCACAGAGACAAAACTGAGAACGCTTTTATTTTGTCAAGTTTCAAATAGCTACTACAAACCATGTTGGATTTAGATTTCCAAATTCATCTATCTATTTAGGAGAGAACAGAGTGAAACCTAAAAATAAAAATTACTACTGTAGACGAACGCTAAAACCTAGAAGAACAAAATTTGTTGAGCCAAGTGGGATTTGTGTACTTGTCATTACCACCAAGTATCATCAAGATTGGGTGAATAAATATTTCCTGGTATTTCGGAAACTCGTTATTTCTTAGAAGCTTGGCAACTCCTCTCAATGAAAGTGCTTTTCCACAGTCTGTGCCTAGGACTTCTTGAAGAGGAAACAAACCATAGAGACAAAACTGAGAACTCATTTCTTTTGTCAAGTTTCAAAGAGCTACGACAAACCATGTTGGATTTAGAGTTCCAAATTCATGTATCTATATATGAGAGAACAGAGTGAAACCTAAGAATAAAAACTGCTACTGTAAACGAACGCTGCAACCTAGAAGAACAAAATTTGGTGAGCCAAGTGGAATTTGTGTACTTGTCATTACCACCACGTATCATCAACATTGGATGAAAAAATATTGCTGGTATTTCGGAAACTCGTAATTTCTTGGAAGCTTGGCAACCCCTTTCAATGAAAGTGCTTTTTCACAGTCTCTGTTTAGGGCTACATGAAGCGGCAACAAATTCAAAGAGACAAAACTGAGAACTCCTTTATTTTGTCAAGTTTCAAAGAGCTACTACAAACCAAGTTGGATTAGAGTTCCAAATTCATCTATCTATATAGGAGAGAACAGAGGGAAACTAAAAATATAAACTGCTACTGTAAACGAACGCTTCAAACTAGAAGAACAAAATTTGGTGAGTCAAGTGGGATTTGTGTACCGAACATTAGTACCAAGTATCATCAAGATTGGGTGAAAAAAATATTTGCTGGTATTTCGGAAACTCCTTATTCGTAGAAGCTTGGAACCCCTCTCAATGAAAGTGCTTTTCCACAGTCTGTAGCTAGGGCTACTTGAAGAGGAAAAAAACCATAGAGACAAAACTGAGAACTACTTTATTTTGTCAAGTTTCAAAGAGCTACTACAAACCATATTGGATTTAGAGTTCCAAATTCATCCATCTATATAGGAGAGAACAGAGTGAAACCTACAAATAAAAACTACTACTGTATACGATCGCTTCAACCTGGAAGAACAAAATGTGGTGAGCCAAGTGGGATTTGTGTACTGATCATTACCACCAAGTATCATCAAGATTGGGTGAAAAAATATTTGCTGGTATTTCAGAAAATCTTTATTTGTTAGAAGCTTGGCAACCCCTCTCAATGAAAGTGCTTTTCCACAGTCTGTCCCTTGGGCTTCTTGAAGAAGAAACAAACCATAGAGACAGAAGTGAGAACACCTTTATTTTGTCAACCTTCAAAGAGCTACTACAAACCATGTTGGATTTAGAGTTCCAAATTCATGTATCTATATAGGAGAGAACAGAGTGAAACCTAAAAATAAAAACTGCTACTGTAAATGAACGCTGCAACCTAGAAGAACAAAATTTGGGAGAGCCAAGTGGGATTTGTGTACTTGTCATTACCACCAAGTATCATCAAGATTGGGTGAAAAAATATTTCCTGGTATTTCGGAAACTCGTTATTTCTTAGAAGCTTGGCAACCCCTCTCAATGAAAGTGCTTTTCACAGTCTGTGCCTAGGGCTACTTTAAGAGGAAACAAACCATAGAGACAAAACTGAGAACTCCTTTATTTTGTCAAGTTTCAAAGAGCCACTACAAACCATGTTGGATTTAGAGTTCCAAATTCATCTATCTATATAGCAGAGAACAGAGTGAAACCTAAAATAAAAACTGCTACTGTAGACAAACGCTTCAACCTAGAAGAACTAAATTTGGTGAGCCAAGTTGGAATTGTGGACCGCTCATCACCACCAAGTATCATCAAGATTGGGTGAAAAAATATTTGCTGGTATTTCGGAAATTCGTTATTTCTTAGAAGCTTGGCAACCCCTCTCTATGAAAGTGCTTTTCCACAGTCTGTGCCACGGCGACTTGAAGAGGAAACAAACCATAGATACAAAACTGAGAACTCCTTTATTTTGTCAAGTTTCAAAGAGCTACTACAAACCATGTTGGATTTAGAGTTCCAAATTCATCTATCTATATAGGAGAGAAAACAGTGAAACCTAAAATAAAAACTGCTACAGTAAACGAATGCTTCAACCTCGAAGAACAAAATTTGGTGAGCAAGAGGTATTTGTGTACCGATCATTACCACCACGTATCATCAACATTGGCTGAAAAAAATATTTGCTGGGATTTCGGAAACTCGTAATTTCTTGGAAGCTTGGCAACCCCTTTCAATGAAAGTGCTTTTCCACAGTCTCTGCTTAGGGCTACATGAAGCAGAAACAAATCATAGAGACAAAACTGAGAACTCCTTTACTTTGCCAAGTTTCAAAGAGCTACTAACAACCATATTGTATTTAGAATTCCAAATTCATCTATCTATATAGGAGAGACAGAGTGAAACCTAAATATAAAAACTGCTACTGTAGAAGAACGATCAACATAGAAGAACAAAATTTGGTGAGCCAAGTGGGATTTGTGTAGTGATCCTTACCACCAAGTGTCATGAAGATTGCGTGAAAAAATATTTGCTGGTATTTCGGAAACTCGTAATTTTTTGGAAGGTTGGCAGTCCCTCTCAATGAAAGTGCTTTTCCACAGTCAGTGCCTAGGGCTAATTAAAGAGGAAACAATCCATAGAGACAAAACTGAGACCTCGTTTATTTTGTCAAGTTTCAAAGAGCTACTACAAAACATGTAGGATTTAGAGTTCCAAATTTATCTATCTATATAGGAGAGAACAGAGTGAAACCTAAAAATAAAACTGCTACTGTAAACGAATGCTTCAAACTAGAAGAACAAAATTTGGTGAGCCAAATTTGATTTGTGTACTGATCATTACCACCAAGTATCATCAAGATTGGGTGAAAAATATTTGCTGGTCTTTCGGAAACTCGTTATTTCTTAGAAGCTTGGCAATCCTCTCAATGAAAGTGCTTTTCCACAGTCTGTGCCTAGGACTACATGAAGAGGAAACAAAACATTGAGACAAAACTGAGAACTCCTTTATTTTGTCAAGTTTCAAAGAGCTACTGCAAACCATGTTGGACTTAGAGTTCCAAATTCATCTATGTATAAAGGAGAGAACAGAGGAAAACCTAAATATAAAAACTGTTACAGTAGACGAACGCTTCAACCTAGAAGAAAGAATTTGGTGAGCCAAGTGGGATTTGTTTACCGATCATCACCACCAAGTATCATGAAAATTGGTTGAAGAAAGATTTCCTGGTATTTCGGAACTCGTTATTTCTTAGAAGCTTGGCAACCCCTCTCAATGAAAGTGCTTTTTCCACAGTCAGTGCCTAGGCTACTTGAAGAGGAAACAATCCATAGAGACAAAACTGAGAACTCCTATATTTTTGTCAAGTTTCAAAGAGCTAGTACAAACCACGTTGGATTTAGAGTTCCAAATTTATCTATCTATATAGGAGAGAATAGAGTGAAACCTAAAAATAAAAACTGCTACTGTAAACGAACGCTTCAACCTAGAAGAACAAAATTTGGTGAGCCAAGTGGGATTTGTGTACTGATCATCACCACCAAGTATCATCAATATTCGGTGAAAAAATATTTGCTGGTATTTCGGAAAGTCGTTATTTCTTAGAAGCTTGGAAACCCCTCTCAATGAAAGTGCTTTTCTACAGTCTGTGCCTAGGACTACTTGAAGAGGAAACAAATCATAAAGACAAAATTGAGAACTACTTTATTTTGTCAAGTTTCAAAGAACGACTGCAAACCATGTTGGATTTAGAGTTCCAAATTCATCTATCTATATAGGAGAGAACATGGGAAACCTAAATATAAAAACTGGAACTGTAGACGAATGCTTCAACCTAGAAGAACAAAATTTGGTGAGATAAGTGGGATTTTTTTACCGATCATCACCACCAAGTATCATCAAAATTGGGTGAAAAAATATTTGCTGGTATTTCGGAAAACTCGTTATTTCTTAGAAGCTTGGCAACCGCTCTCAAGGAAAGTGCTATTCCACAGTCTGTGCCTAGGGCTACTTGAAGAAAAAACAAACCACAGAGACAAAACTGAGAACGCTTTTATTTTGTCAAGTTTCAAATAGCTACTACAAACCATGTTGGATTTAGATTTCCAAATTCATCTATCTATTTAGGAGAGAACAGAGTGAAACCTAAAAATAAAAATTACTACTGTAGACGAACGCTAAAACCTAGAAGAACAAAATTTGTTGAGCCAAGTGGGATTTGTGTACTTGTCATTACCACCAAGTATCATCAAGATTGGGTGAATAAATATTTCCTGGTATTTCGGAAACTCGTTATTTCTTAGAAGCTTGGCAACTCCTCTCAATGAAAGTGCTTTCCACAGTCTGTGCCTAGGACTTCTTGAAGAGGAAACAAACCATAGAGACAAAACTGAGAACTCATTTCTTTTGTCAAGTTTCAAAGAGCTACGACAAACCATGTTGGATTTAGAGTTCCAAATTCATGTATCTATATATGAGAGAACAGAGTGAAACCTAAGAATAAAAACTGCTACTGTAAACGAACGCTGCAACCTAGAAGAACAAAATTTGGTGAGCCAAGTGGAATTTGTGTGACTTGTCATTACCACCACGTATCATCAACATTGGATGAAAAAATATTTGCTGGTATTTCGGAAACTCGTAATTTTCTTGGAAGCTTGGCAACCCCTTTCAATGAAAGTGCTTTTTCACAGTCTCTGTTTAGGGCTACATGAAGCGGCAACAAATCAAAGAGACAAAACTGAGAACTCCTTTATTTTGTCAAGTTTCAAAGAGCTACTACAAACCAAGTTGGATTTAGAGTTCCAAATTCATCTATCTATATAGGAGAGAACAGAGGGAAACTAAAAATATAAACTGCTACTGTAAACGAACGCTTCAAACTAGAAGAACAAAATTTGGTGAGTCAAGTGGGATTTGTGTACCGAACATTAGTACCAAGTATCATCAAGATTGGGTGAAAAAAATATTTGCTGGTATTTCGGAAACTCCTTATTTCGTAGAAGCTTGGAACCCCTCTCAATGAAAGTGCTTTTCCACAGTCTGTAGCTAGGGCTACTTGAAGAGGAAAAAAACCATAGAGACAAAACTGAGAACTCCTTTATTTTGTCAATTTCAAAGAGCTACTACAAACCATGTTGGATTTATAGTTCCAAATTCATCTATCTATATAGGAGAGAACAGAGTGAAACCTACAAATAAAAACTACTACTGTATACGATCGCTTCAACCTGGAAGAACAAAATGTGGTGAGCCAAGTGGGATTTGTGTACTGATCATTACCACCAAGTATCATCAACATTGGTGAAAAAATATTTGCTGGTATTTCAGAAAATCTTTATTTGTTAGAAGCTTGGCAACCCCTCTCAATGAAAGTGCTTTTCCACAGTCTGTCCTTGGGCTTCTTGAAGAAGAAACAAACCATAGAGACAGAAGTGAGAACTCCTTTATTTTGTCAACCTTCAAAGAGCTACTACAAACCATGTTGGATTTAGAGTTCCAAATTCATGTATCTATATAGGAGAGAACAGAGTGAAACCTAAAAATAAAAACTGCTACTGTAAATGAACGCTGCAACCTAGAAGAACAAAATTTGGGAGAGCCAAGTGGAATTTGTGTACTTGTCATTACCACCACGTATCATCAACTTTGGGTGAAAAAAATATTTGCTGGTATTTCAGAAACTCGTAATTTCTTGGAAGCTTGGCAACCCCTTTCAATGAAAATGCTTTTCCACAGTCTCTACATAGGGCTACATGAAGCGGAAACAAATCATAGAGACAAAACTGAGAACTCCTTTCTTTTGTCACGTTTCAAAGAGCTACTACAAACCATGTTGGATTTAGAGTTCCAAATCATCTATCTATATAGGAGAGAAGAGAGTGAAACCTAAAATTAAAAACTGCTACTGTAAACAAACGCTTCAACCTAGGAGAACAAAATTTGGTGAGCCAAGTGGGATTTGTGTACTTGTCATTACCACCACGTATCATCAACATTGGGTGAAAAAATATTTGCTGCTATTTCGGAAACTCGTAATTTCTTGGAAGCTTGGCAACCCCTTTCAATGAAAGTGCTATTTCACAGTCTCTGCATAGGGCTACATGAAGCAGCAACAAATCAAAGAGACAAAACTGAGAACTCCTTTACTTTGTCAAGTTTCAAAGAGCTACTACAAACCATGTTGGATTTAGAGTTCCAAATTCATCTATCTATATAGGAGAGAAAAAAGGAAACTAAAAATATAATCTGCTAATGTAAATGAACGCTTCATCCTAGAAGAACAAAATTTGGTGAGTCAAGTGGGGATTTTTGTACCGATCATTACTACCAAGTATCATCAAGGTTGGGTGAAAAATATTTGCTGGTATTTCGGAAACTCTTTATTTCTTAGAAGCTTGGCAACCCCTCTCAATGAAAGTGCTTTTCCACAATCTGTGCCTAGGGCAACTGAAGAGGAAACAAACAATAGAGACAAAACTGAGAACTCCTTTACTTTGTCAAGTTTCAAAGAGCTATTACACACCATGTTGGATTTAGAGTTCCAAATCATCTATCTATGTAGGAGAGAACAGAGTGAAACCTAAATATAAATACTGCTACTCTAGACGAACGCTTCAACCCAGAAGAACAAAATTTTTTGAGCCAAGTGGGGTTTGTGTACTGATCATTACCACCAAGTATCATCAACATAGGCTGAAAAGATTTTTGCTGGTATTTCGGAAACTCGTTATTTCTTAGAAGCTTGCCAACCCCTCTCAATGAAAGTGCTTTTCCAAAGTCTGTGCCTAGGGCTACTTGAAGAGGTAACAATCCATAGAGACAAAACTGAGAACTCCTATATTTTGTCAAGTTTCAAAGAGCTAGTACAAACCACGTTGGATTTAGAGTTCCAAATTTATCTATCTATATAGGAGAGAATAGAGTGAAACCTAAAAATAAAAACTGCTACTGTAAACGAACGCTTCAACCTAGAAGAACAAAATTTGGTGAGCCAAGTGGGATTTGTGTACTGATCATCACCACCAAGTATCATCAATATTGGGTGAAAATATATTTGCTGGTATTTCGGAAACACATTATTTCTTAGAAGCTTGGCAACCCTTCTAAATGAAAGTGCTTTTCACAGTCTGTGCATAGGACTACTAAAAGATTAAACAAAACATAGAGACAAAACTGAGAACTACTTTATTTTGTCAAGTTTCAAAGAGCTACTGCAATCCATATTGGATTTAGAGTTCCAAATTCATCCATCTATATAGGAGAGAACAGAGTGAAACATAAATATAAAATCTGCTACTGTAGACGAACGCTTCAACCTAGAAGAACAAAATTCGGTGAGCCAAGTTGGATTTGTGGACCGCTCATCACCAAAAAGTATCATCAAGATAGGGTGAAAAAATATTTGCTGGTATTTCAGAAACTCGTTATTTCTTAGAAGCTTGGCAACCCCTCTCAATGAAAGTGCTTCTCCACAGTCTGTGCCTAGGGCTACTTGAAGAGGAAACAAACCATAGAGACAAAACTGAGAACTCTTTTATTTTGACAAGTTTCAAAGAGCTACTACAAACTATGTTGGTTTTAGAGTTCCAAATTCATCTATCTATATAGGAGAGAACAGAGTGAAACCTAAAAATAAAAATTACTACTGTAGACGAACGCTAAAACCTAGAAGAACAAAATTTGTTGAGCCAAGTGGGATTTGTGTACTTGTCATTACCACCAAGTATCATCAAGATTGGGTGAAAAAATATTTCCTGGTATTTCGGAAACTCGTTATTTCTTAGAAGCTTGGCAATTCTTCCTCTCAATGAAAGTGCTTTTCCACAGTCTGTGCCTAGGACTTCTTGAAGAGGAAACAAACCATAGAGACAAAACTGAGAACTCATTTCTTTTGTCAAGTTTCAAAGAGCTACGACAAACCATGTTGGATTTAGAGTTCCAAATTCATGTATCTATATATGAGAGAACAGAGTGAAACCTAAGAATAAAAACTGCTACTGTAAACGAACGCTGCAACCTAGAAGAACAAAATTTGGTGAGCCAAGTGGAATTTGTGTACTTGTCATTACCACCACGTATCATCAACATTGGGTGAAAAAATATTTGCTGGTATTTCGGAAACTCGTAGTTTCTTGGAAGCTTGGCAACCCCTTTCAATGAACGTGCTTTTTCACAGTCTCTGCTTAGGGCTACATGAAGCGGCAACAAATCAAAGAGACAAAACTGAGAACTCCTTTATTTTGTCAAGTTTCAAAGAGCTACTACAAACCAAGTTGGATTTAGAGTTCCAAATTCATCTATCTATATAGGAGAGAACAGAGGGAAACTAAAAATATAAACTGCTACTGTAAACGAACGCTTCAAACTAGAAGAACAAAATTTGGTGAGTCAAGTGGGATTTGTGTACCGAACATTAGTACAAAGTATCATCAAGATTGGGTGAAAAAAATATTTGCTGGTATTTCGGAAACTCCTTATTTCGTAGATGCTTGGAAACCCCTCTCAATGAAAGTGCTTTTCCACAGTCTGTAGCTAGGGCTACTTGAAGAGGAAAAAAAACCATAGAGACAAAACTGAGAACTCCTTTATTTTGTCAATTTCAAAGAGCTACTACAAACCATGTTGGATTTATAGTTCCAAATTCATCTATCTATATAGGAGAGAACAGAGTGAAACCTACAAATAAAAACTGCTACTGTATACGATCGCTTCAACCTGGAAGAACAAAATTTGGTGAGCCAAGTGGGATTTGTGTACTGATCATTACCACCAAGTATCATCAACATTGGTGAAAAAATATTTGCTGGTATTTCAGAAAATCTTTATTTCTTAGAAGCTTGGCAACCCCTCTCAATGAAAGTGCTTTTCCACAGTCTGTCCCTTGGGCTTCTTGAAGAAGAAACAAACCATAGAGACAGAACTGAGAACTCCTTTATTTTGTCAACCTTCAAAGAGCTACTACAAACCATGTTGGATTTAGAGTTCCAAATTCATGTATCTATATAGGAGAGAACAGAGTGAAACCTAAAAATAAAAACTGCTACTGTAAATGAACGCTGCAACCTAGAAGAACAAAATTTGGAGAGCCAAGTGGAATTTGTGTACTTGTCATTACCACCACGTATCATCAACTTTGGGTGAAAAAAATATTTGCTGGTATTTCAGAAACTCGTAATTTCTTGGAAGCTTGGCAACCCCTTTCAATGAAAATGCTTTTCCACAGTCTCTACATAGGGCTACATGAAGCGGAAACAAATCATAGAGACAAAACTGAGAACTCCTTTCTTTTGTCACGTTTAAAAGAGCTACTACAAACCATGTTGGATTTAGAGTTCCAAATTCATCTATCTATATAGGAGAGAAGAGAGTGAAACCTAAAATTAAAAACTGCTACTGTAAACAAACGCTTCAACCTAGGAGAACAAAATTTGGTGAGCCAAGTGGGATTTGTGTACTTGTCATTACCACCACGTATCATCAACATTGGGTGAAAAAATATTTGCTGCTATTTCGGAAACTCGTAATTTCTTGGAAGCTTGGCAACCCCTTTCAATGAAAGTGCTATTTCACAGTCTCTGCATAGGGCTACATGAAGCAGCAACAAATCAAAGAGACAAAACTGAGAACTCCTTTACTTTGTCAAGTTTCAAAGAGCTACTACAAACCATGGTGGATTTAGAGTTCCAAATTCATCTATCTATATAGGAGAGAAAAGACCGAAACTAAAAATATAATCTGCTAATGTAAATGAACGCTTCATCCTAGAAGAACAAAATTTGGTGAGTCAAGTGGGATTTTTGTACCGATCATTACTACCAAGTATCATCAAGGTTGGGTGAAAAATATTTGCTGGTATTTCGGAAACTCTTTATTTCTTAGAAGCATGGCAACCCCTCTCAATGAAAGTGCTTTTCCACAATCTGTGCCTAGGGCAACTTGAAGAGGAAACAAACAATAGAGACAAAACTGAGAACTCCTTTACTTTGTCAAGTTTCAAAGAGCTATTACACACCATGTTGGATTTAGAGTTCCAGATCATCTATCTATGTAGGAGAGAACAGAGTGAAACCTAAATATAAATACTGCTACTCTAGACGAACGCTTCAACCCAGAAGAACAAAATTTTTTGAGCTTAGTGGGGTTTGTGTACTGATCATTACCACCAAGTATCATCAACATTGGCTGAAAAAATTTTTGCTGGTATTTCGGAAACTCGTTATTTCTTAGAAGCTTGCCAACCCCTCTCAATGAAAGTGCTTTTCCAAAGTCTGTGCCTAGGGCTACTTGAAGAGGAAACAAACCATAGAGACAAAACTGACAACTCCTTTATTTTGTCAACTTTCAAAGAGCTACTACAAACCATGTTGGAATTAGAGTTCCAAATTCATCTATCTATATAGGAGAGAACAGAGTGAAACCTAAAAATAAAAACTGCTACTGTAAACGAACGCTTCAAACTAAGAGAACAAAATTTGTGAGCCAAGTGGGATTTGTGTACTTGTCATTAACACCACGTATCATCAACGCTGGCTAAAAAAATATTTGCTGGTATTTCGGAAACTCGTAATTTCTTGGAAACCTGGCAACCCCTTTCAATGAAAGTGCTTTTCCACAGTCTCTGCTTAGGGCTACATGATACGGAAACAAATAATAGAGACAAATCTGAAAACTCCTTTATTTTGTCAAGTTTCAAAGAGCTACTACAAACCATGTTAGATTTAGAGTTCCAAATTCATCTATCTATATAGGAGAGAACAGAGGGAACTTAAAAATATAAACTGCTACTGTAAACGAACGTTTCAACCTAGAAGAACAAAATTTGGTGAGTCAAGTGGGTTTTGTGTACCAATCATTACCAGCAAGTATCATCAAGATTGGGTGAAAAAATATTTGCTGGTATTTCGGAAACTCGTTATTTCTTAGAAGCTTGGCAACCACTCTCAATGAAAGTGCTTTTCCACAGTCTGTGCCTAGGACTACTTGAAGAGGAAACAAACCATAGAGACAAAACGGAGAACACCTTTCTTTTGTCAAGTTTCAAAGAGCTACTCCAAACCATGTTGGATTTAGAGTTCCAAATTCATGTATCTATATAGGAGAGAACAGAGTGAAACCTAAGAATAAACACTGCTACTGTAAACGAACGCTGCAATCTAGAAGAACAAAATTTGGTGAGCCAAGTGGAATTTGTGTACTTGTCATTACCACCACGTATCATCAACATTGGGTGAAAAAATATTTGCTGGTATTTCGGAAACTCTTAATTTTTTGGAAGCTTGGAAACCCCTTTCAATGAAAATGCTTTTCCACTGTCTCTGCTTAGGGCTACACGAAGCGGAAACAAATCATAGAGACAAAAGTGAGAACTCCTTACTTTTTTCAAGTTTCAAAGACCTACTACAAACCATGTTGGATTTAGAGTTCCAAATTCATCTATCTATATAGGAGATAACAGAGTGAAACCTAAAAATAAAAACTGCTACTGTAAACGAACGCTGCAACCTAGACGGACAAAATTTGGTGAGCCAAGTGGAATTTGTGTGCTTGTCTTTACCACCACGTATCATCAACATTGGGTGAAAAAATATTTGCTGGTATTTCGGAAACTCGTAATTTCTTGGAAGCTTGGCAACCCCTTTCAATTCAAAATGCTTTTCCACAGTCTCTGCTTAGGGCTACATGAAGCGGAAAGAAATCATAGAGACAAAACTGAGAACTCCTTTCTTTTGTCAAGTTTCAAAGAGCTACTACAAACCGTGTTGGATTTAGAGTTCCAAATCCATCTATCTATATGAGAGAACAGAGTGAAACCTAAAAATAAAAACTGCTACTGTAAACAAACGCTTCAACCTAGGAGAACAAAATTTGATGAGCCAAGTGGGATTTGTGTACTTGTCATTACCACCACGTATCATCAACATTGGGTGAAAAAATATTTGCTGGTATTTCGGAAACTCGTAATTTATTGGAAGCTTGGCAACCCCTTTCAATGAAAGTTCTTTTTCACAGTCTCTGCTTAGGGCTACATGAAGTGGCAACAAATCAAAGAGACAAAACTGAGAACTCCTTTATTCTGTCAAGTTTCAAAGAGCTATTACACACCATGTTGGATTTAGAGTTCCAAATCATCTATCTACGTAGGAGA
>NW_027517889.1:0-38805 GCF_048772815.1 Callospermophilus lateralis
AGTTCACTAATTCCCACTTGGCTGCCCAACTTTCAATCTTCTAGGTTCAAGCGTTCGTTTTCCAGTAACACTTTGAATTTTTAGGTTTCACTCTGTTTTCTGCTATATAGATAGATGTGTTTGAAACTCTAAATCAAACACGGTTTGTGCTAGCTCCTTGAAACTTGACAAAATGAAGTAGTTCTAAGTTCTATCTCTATGGTTTTGTTTCCTCTTGATGTACCCCATGCAGAGACTGGCGAAAACACTTTCGTTTGAAAGGGGTTGCCATGCTTCCAAAAAACTACTAGTTTGCTGAAATCTCAGCAAATATTTTTTCACCAAATCTTGATGATACTTGGTGGTAATGATCAGTTCACTAATCCCACTTGGCTGCCCAACTTTCACTCTTCTAGGTTCAAGCGTTCGTTTCCAGTAACAGTTTGAATTTTTAGGTTTCACTCTGTTTTCTGCTATATAGATAGATGTGTTTGAAACTCTAAATCAAACACGGTTTGTGCTAGCTCCGTGAAACTTGACCAAATGAAGTAGTTCTAAGTTCTATCTCTATGGTTTGTTTCCTCTTGAAGTACCCATGCAGAGACTGGCGAAAAACACCTTTCGTTTGAAAGGGGTTGCCAAGCTTCCAAAAAACTACTAGTTTGCTGAAATCTCAGCAAACATTTTTTCACCAAATCTTGATGATACTTGGTGGTAATGATCAGTTTCACTAATCCCACTTGGCTGCCCAACTTTCACTCTTCTAGGTTCAAGCGTTCGTTTCCAGTAACAGTTTGAATTTTTAGGTTCACTCTGTTTTCTGTTATATAGAACTCTAAATCAAAACACGGTTTGTGCTAGCTCCGTGAAACTTGACAAAATGAAGTAGTTCTAAGTTCTATCTCTAGGGTTTGGTTTTCCTATTGAAGTACCCCATGCAGAGACTGGCGAAGAACACTTTCGTTTGAAAGGGGTTGCCAAGCTTCCATAAAACTACTCGTTTGCTGAAATCTCAGCAAACATTTTTTCACCAAATCTTGATGATACTTGGTGGAAATGATCAGTTCACTAAGCCCACTTGGCTGCCCAATTTTCACTCTTCTAGGTTCAAGCGTTCGTTTCCAGTAACACTTTGAATTTTTAGGTTTCACTCTGTTTTCTGCTATATAGATAGATGTGTTGAAACTCTAAATCAAACACGGTTTGTGCTAGCTCCTTGAAACTTGACCAAATGAAGTAGTTCTAAGTTCTATCTCTATGGTTTGTTTCCTCTTGAAGTACCCCATGCAGAGACTGGCGAAAAACACTTTCGTTTGAAAGGGGTTGCCAAGCTTCCAAAAAACTACTAGTTTCCTGAAATCTCAGCAAACATTTTTTCACCAAATCTTGATGATACTTGGTGGTAATGATCAGTTCACTAATCCCACTTGGCTGCCCAACTTTCACTCTTCTAGGTTCAAGCGTTCGTTTCCAGTAACACTTTGAATTTTTAGGTTTCACTCTGTTTTCTGCTATATAGATAGATGTGTTTGAAACTCTAAATCAAACACGGTTTGTGCTAGCTCCGTGAAACTTGACAAAATGAAGTAGTTCTAAGTTCTGTCTCTAGGGTTTGTTTCCTCTTGAAGTACCAAATGCAGACACTGGCGAGGAACACTTTCGTTTGAAAGGGGTTGCCAAGCTTCCAAAAAACTACTCTCGTTTGCTGAAATCTCAGCAAACATTTTTTCACCAAATGTTGATGATACTTGGTTGGTAATGATCAGTTCACTAAGCCCACTTGGCTGCCCAAATTTTCACTCTTCTAGGTTCAAGCGTTCGTTTCCAGTAACACTTTGAATTTTTTAGGTTTTCACTCTGTTTTCTGCTATATAGATAGATGTGTTTGAAACTCTAAATCAAACACGGTTTGTGCTAGCTCCTGAAACTTGACAAAATGAAGTAGTTCTAAGTTCTATCTCTATGGTTTGTTTCCTCTTGAAGTACCCCATGCAGAGACTGGCGAAAAACACTTTCTTTTAAAGGGGTTGCCAAGCTTCCAAAAAACTACTCGTTTGCTGAAATCTCAGCAAACATTTTTCACCAAAACTTGATGATACTTGGTGGTAATGATCAGTTCACTAAGCCCACTTGGCTGCCCAATTTTACTCTTCTATGGTTCAAGCGTTCGTTTCCAGTAACACTTTGAAATTTTAGGTTTCACTCTGTTTTCTGCTATATAGATAGATGTCTTTGAAACTCTAAATCAAACACGGATTGTGCTAGCTCCTTGAAACTTGACAAAATGAAGTAGTTGTTAGTTCTAACTCTATGGTTTTTTCCTCTTGAAGTACCCCATGCAGAGACTGGCGAAAAACACTTTCGTTTGAAAGGGGGTTGCCATGCTTCCAAAAAACTACTAGTTTGCTGAAATCTCAGCAAATATTTTTTCACCAAATCTTGATGATACATGGTGGTAATGATCAGTTCACTAATCCCACTTGGCTGCCCAACTTTCACTCTTCTAGGTTCAAGCGTTCGTTTCCAGTAACACTTTGAATTTTTAGGTTTCACTCTGTTTTCTGGCTATATAGATAGATGTGTTTGAAACTCTAAATCAAAACACGGTTTGTGCTAGCTCCGTGAAACTTGACCAAATGAAGTAGTTCTAAGTTCTATCTTCTATGGTTTGTTTCCTCTTGAAGTACCCCATGCAGAGACTGGCGAAAAACACTTTCGTTTGAAAGGGGTTGCCAAGCTTCCAAAAAAACTACTAGTTTGCTGAAATCTCAGCAAACATTTTTTCACCAAATCTTGATGATACTTGGTGGTAATGATCAGTTCACTAATCCCACTTGGCTGCCCAACTTTCACTCTTCTAGGTTCAAGCGTTTCGTTTCCAGTAACAGTTTGAATTTTTAGGTTTCACTCTGTTTTCTGTTATATAGAACTCTAAATCAAACACGGTTTGTGCTAGCTCCGTGAAACTTGACAAAATGAAGTAGTTCTAAGTTCTATCTCTAGGGTTTGTTCCTATTGAAGTACCCCATGCAGAGACTGGCGAAGAACACTTTCGTTTGAAAGGGGTTGCCAAGCTTCCATAAAACTACTCGTTTGCTGAAATCTCAGCAAACATTTTTTCACCAAATCTTGATGATACTTGGTGGAAATGATCAGTTCACTAAGCCCACTTGGCTGCCCAATTTTCACTCTTCTAGGTTCAAGCGTTCGATTCCAGTAACACTTTGAATTTTTAGGTTTCACTCTGTTTTCTGCTATATAGATAGATGTGTTGAAACTCTAAAATCAAACACGGTTTGTGCTAGCTCCTTGAAACTTGACCAAATGAAGTAGTTCTAAAGTTCTATCTCTATGGTTTGTTTCCTCTTGAAGTACCCCATGCAGAGACTGGCGAAAAACACTTTCGTTTGAAAGGGGTTGCCAAGCTTCCAAAAAAACTACTAGTTTCCTGAAATCTCAGCAAACATTTTTCACCAAATCTTGATGATACTTGGTGGTAATGATCAGTTCACTAATCCCACTTGGCTGCCCAACTTACACTCTTCTAGGTTCAAGCGTTCGTTTCCAGTAACACTTTGAATTTTTAGGTTTCACTCTGTTTTCTTCTATATAGATAGATGTGTTTGAAACTCTAAATCAAACACGGTTTGTGCTAGCTCCGTGAAACTTGACAAAATGAAGTAGTTCTAAGTTCTGTCTCTAGGGTTTGTTTCCTCTTGAAGTACCAAATGCAGACACTGGCGAGGAAACACTTTCGTTTGAAAGGGGTTGCCAAGCTTCCAAAAACTACTCGTTTGCTGAAATCTCAGCAAACATTTTTCACCAAATGTGATGATACTTGGTGGTAATGATCAGTTCACTAAGCCCAACTTGGCTGCCCAATTTTCACTCTTCTAGGTTCAAGCGTTCGTTTCCAGTAACACTTTGAATTTTTAGGTTTCACTCTGTTTTCTGCTATATAGATAGATGTGTTTGAAACTCTAAATCAAACACGGTTTGTGCTAGCTCCTTGAAACTTGACAAAATGAAGTAGTTCTAAGTTCTATCTCTATGGTTGTTTCCTCTTGAAGTACCCCATGCAGAGACTGGCGAAAAACACTTTCTTTTTTAAAGGGGTTGCCAAGCTTCCAAAAAACTACTCGTTTGCTGAAATCTCAGCAAAACATTTTTTCACCAAAACTTGATGATACTTGGTGGTAATGATCAGTTCACTAAGCCCACTTGGCTGCCCAATTTTACTCTTCTAGGGTTCAAGCGTTCGTTTCCAGTAACACTTTGAAATTTTAGGTTTCACTCTGTTTTTCTGCTATACAGATAGATGTCTTTGAAACTCTAAATCAAACACGGATTGTGCTAGCTCCTTGAAACTTGACAAAATGAAGTAGTTGTTAGTTCTAACTCTATGTTTTTTCCTCTTGAAGTACCCCATGCAGAGACTGGCGAAAAACACTTTCGTTTGAAAGGGTTGCCAAGCTTCCAAAAACTACTAGTTTGCTGAAATCTCAGCAAACATTTTTTCACCAAATCTTGATGATACTTGGTGGTAATGATCAGTTCACTAAGCCCACTTGGCTGCCCAATTTTCACTCTTCTAGGTTCAAGCGTTCGTTTCCAGTAACACTTTGAATTTTTAGGTTTCACTCTGTTTTCTGCTATATAGATAGATGTGTTGAAACTCTAAATCAAACACGGTTTGTGCTAGCTCCTTGAAACTTGACCAAATGAAGTAGTTCTAAGTTCTATCACTATGGTTTGTTTCCTCTTGAAGTACCCCATGCAGAGACTGGCGAAAAACACTTTCGTTTGAAAGGGGTTGCCAAGCTTCCAAAAAACTACTAGTTTGCTGAAATCTCAGCAACCATTTTTTCACCAAATCTTGATGATACTTGGTGGTAATGATCAGTTCACTAAGCCACATGGCTGCCCAATTTTAACTCTTCTAGGATCAAGCGTTCGTTTCCAGTAACACTTTGAATTTTAGGTTTCACTCTGTTTTCTGCTATATAGATAGATGTGTTGAAACTCTAAATCAAAACACGGTTTGTGCTAGCTCCTTGAAACTTGACCAAATGAAGTAGTTCTAAGTTCTATCTCTATGGTTTTGTTTCCTCTTGAAGTACCCCATGCAGAGACAGGCGAAAAACACTTTCGTTTTAAAGGGGTTGCCAAGCTTCCAAAAACTACTAGTTTGCTGATATCTCAGCAAACATTTTTTCACCAAATCTTGATGATACTTGGTGGTAATGATCAGTTCACTTATCCCACTTGGCTGCCCATCTTTCACTCTTCTAGGTTCAAGCGTTCGTTTCCAGTAACAGTTTGAATTTTTAGGTTTCACTCTGTTTTCTGCTATATAGATAGATGTGTTTGAAACTCTAAATCAAACACGGTTTGTGCTAGCTCCGTGATACTTGACAAAATGAAGTAGTTCTAAGTTCTATCTCTATGGTTTGTTTCCTCTTGAAGTACCCCATGCAGAGACTGGCGAAGAACACTTTCGTTTGAAAGGGGGTTGCCATGCTTCCAAAAAACTACTAGTTTGCTGAAATCTCAGCAAACATTTTTTCACCAAATCTTGATGATACTTGGTGGTAATGATCAGTTCACTAATCCCACTTGGCTGCCCAACTTTCAATCTTCTAGGTTCAAGCGTTCGTTTCCAGTAACACTTTGAATTTTTAGGTTTCACTCTGTTTTCTGCTATATAGATAGATGTGTTTGAAACTCTAAATCAAACACGGTTTGTGCTAGCTCCTTGAACTTGACAAAATGAAGTAGTTTCTAAGTTCTATCTCTATGGTTTGTTTCCTCTTGATGTACCCCCATGCAGAGACTGGCGAAAAAACACTTTCGTTTGAAAGGGGTAGCCATGCTTCCAAAAAACTACTAGTTTGCTGAAATCTCAGCAAATATTTTTTCACCAAATCTTGATGATACTTGGTGGTAATGATCAGTTCACTAATCCCACTGGCTGCCCAACTTTCACTCTTCTAGGTTCAAGCGTTCGTTTCCAGTAACAGTTTGAATTTTTTAGGTTTCACTCTGTTTTCTGCTATATAGATAGATGTGTTTGAAACTCTAAATCAAACACGGTTTGTGCTAGCTCCGTGAAACTTGACCAAATGAAGTAGTTCTAAGTTCTATCTCTATGGTTTGTTTTCCTCTTGAAGTACCCCATGCAGAGACTGGCGAAAAACACTTTCGTTTGAAAGGGGTTGCCAAGCTTCCAAAAAAACTACTAGTTTGCTGAAATCTCAGCAAACATTTTTTCACCAATCTTGATGATACTTGGTGGTAATGATCAGTTCACTAATCCCACTTGGCTGCCCAACTTTCACTCTTCTAGGTTCAAGCGTTTCGTTTCCAGTAACAATTTGAATTTTTAGGTTTCACTCTGTTTTCTGTTATATAGAAATCTAAATCAAACACGGTTTGTGCTAGCTCCGTGAAACTTGACAAAAATGAAGTAGTTCTAAGTTCTATCTCTAGGGTTTGTTTCCTCTTGAAGGACCCCATGCAGAGACTGGCGAAGAAACACTTTCGTTTGAAAGGGGTTTCCAAGCTTCCAAAAAACTACTCGTTTGCTGAAATCTCAGCAAACATTTTTTCACCAAATCTTGATGATACTTGGTGGAAATGATCAGTTCACTAAGCCCACTTGGCTGCCCAATTTTCACTCTTCAGGTTCAAGCGTTCGTTTCCAGTAACACTTTGAATTTTTAGGTTTCACTCTGTTTTCTGCTATATAGATAGATGTGTTGAAACTCTAAATCAAACACGGTTTGTGCTAGCTCCTTGAAACTTGACCAAATGAAGTAGTTCTAAGTTCTATCTCTATGGTTTGTTTCCTCTTGAAGTACCCCATGCAGAGACTGGCGAAAAACACTTTCGTTTGAAAGGGGTTTGCCAAGCTCCAAAAAACTACTAGTTTCCTGAAATCTCAGCAAACATTTTTTCATGAAATCTTGATGATACTTGGTGGTAATGATCAGTTCACTAATCCCACTTGGCTGCCCAACTTTCACTCTTCTAGGTTCAAGCGTTCGTTTCCAGTAACACTTTGAATTTTTAGGTTTCACTCTGTTTTCTGCTATATAGATAGAAGTGTTTGAAACTCTAAATCAAACACGGTTTGTGCTAGCTCCGTGAAACTTGACAAAATGAAGTAGTTCTAAGTTTCTGTCTCTAGGGTTTGTTTCCTCTTGAAATACCAAATGCAGAGACTGGCGAGGAAACACTTTCGTTTGAAAGGGGTTGCCAAGCTTCCAAAAAAACTACTCTTTTGCTGAAATCTCAGCAAACATTTTTTTCACCAAATGTTGATGATACTTGGTGGTAATGATCAGTTCACTAAGCCCACTTGGCTGCCCAATTTCACTCTTCTAGGTTCAAGCGTTCGTTTCCAGTAACACTTTGAATTTTTAGGTTTCACTCTGTTTTCTGCTATATAGATAGATGTGTTTGAAACTCTAAATCAAACACGGTTTGTGCTAGCTCCTTGAAAGTTGACAAATGGAAGTAGTTCTAAGTTCTATCTCTATGGTTTGTTTCCTCTTGAATGTACCCCATGCAGAGACTGGCGAAAAACACTTTCGTTTTAAAGGGGTTGCCAAGCTTCCAAAAAAACTACTCGTTTGCTGAAATCTCAGCAAACATTTTTTCACCAAAACTTGATGATACTTGGTGGTAATGATCAGTACACTAAGCCCACTTGGCTGCCCAATTTTTACTCTTCTAGGTTCAAGCGTTCGTTTCCAGTAACACTTTGAAAATTTTAGGTTTCACTCTGTTTTCTGCTATATAGATAGATGTCTTTGAAACTCTAAATCAAACACGGTTTGTGCTAGCTCCTTGAAACTTGACAAAATGAAGTAGTTCTAAGTACTATCACTATGGTTTGTTTCCTCTTGAAGTACCCCATGCAGAGACTGGCGAAAAACACTTTCGTTTGAAAGGGTTGCCAAGCTTCCAAAAAACTACTAGTTTGCTGAAATCTCAGCAAACATTTTTTCACCAAATCTTGATGATACTTGGTGGTAATGATCAGTTCACTAAGCCCACTTGGCTGCCCAATTTTCACTCTTCTAGGTTCAAGCGTTCGTTTCCAGTAACACTTTTGAATTTTTAGGTTTCACTCTGTTTTCTGCTATATAGATAGATGTGTTGAAAACTCTAAATCAAACACGGTTTTGTGCTAGCTCCTTGAAAACTTGACAAAATGAAGTAGTTCTAAGTTCTATCACTATGGTTTGTTTCCTCTTGAAGTACCCCATGCAGAGACTGGCGAAAACACTTTTCGTTTCAAAGGGGTTGCCCAAGCTTCCAAAAAACTACTAGTTTGCCTGGAAATCTCAGCAAACATTTTTTCACCAAATCTTGATGATACTTGGTGGTAATGATCAGTTCACTAAGCCCACTTGGCTGCCAATTTTAACTCTTCTAGGTTCAAGCGTTCGTTTTCAGTAACACTTTGAATTTTTAGGTTTCACTCTGTTTTCTGCTATATAGATAGATGTGTTGAAACTCTAAATCAAACACGGTTTGTGCTAGCTCCTTGAAACTTGACCAAATGAAGTAGTTCTAAGTTCTATCTCTTATGGTTTGTTTCCCTCTTGAAGTACCCATGCAGAGACTGGCGAAAAACACTTTCGTTTTAAAAAGGTTGCCAAGCTTCCAAAAACTACTAGTTTGCTGATATCTCAGCAAACATTTTTTCACCAAATCTTGATGATACTTGGTGGTAATGATCAGTTCACTAATCCCACTTGGCTGCCCATCTTTCACTCTTCTAGGTTCAAGCGTTCGTTTCCAGTAACAGTTTGAATTTTTAGGTTTCACTCTGTTTTCTGCTATATAGATAGATGTGTTTGAAACTCTAAATCAAACACGGTTTGTGCTAGCTCCGTGATACTTGACAAAATGTAGTAGTTCTAAGTTCTATCTCTATGGTTTGTTTCCTCTTGAAGTACCCCATGCAGAGACTGGCGAAGAACACTTTCGTTTGAAAGGGGTTGCCATGCTTCCAAAAACTACTAGTTTGCTGAAATCTCAGCAAACATTTTTTCACCAAATCTTGATGATACTTGGTGGTAATGATCAGTTCACTAATCCCACTTGGCTGCCCAACTTTCAATCTTCTAGGTTCAAGCGTTCGTTTCCAGTAACACTTTGAATTTTTAGGTTTCACTCTGTTTTCTGCTAAATAGATAGATGTGTTTGAAACTCTAAATCAAACACGGTTTGTGCTAGCTCCTTGAAACTTGACAAAATGAAGTAGTTCTAGTTCTATCATCTATGGTTTGTTTCCTCTTGATGTACCCCATGCAGAGACTGGCGAAAAAACACTTTCGTTTGAAAGGGGTTGCCATGCTTCCAAAAAACTACTAGTTTGCTGAAATCTCAGCAAATATTTTTTCACCAAATCTTGATGATACTTGGTGGTAATGATCAGTTCACTAATCCCACTTGGCTGCCCAACTTTCACTCTTCTAGGTTCAAGCGTTCGTTTCCAGTAACAGTTTGAATTTTTAGGTTCACTCTGTTTTCTGCTATATAGATAGATTGTGTTTGAAACTCTAAATCAAACACGGTTTGTGCTAGCTCCGTGAAACTTGACCAAATGAAGTAGTTCTAAGTTCTATCTCTATGGTTTGTTTCCTCTGAAGTACCCCATGCAGAGACTGGCGAAAAACACTTTCGTTTGAAAGGGGGTTGCCAAGCTTCCAAAAAACTACTAGTTTGCTGAAATCTCAGCAAACATTTTTTTCACCAAATCTTGATGATACTTGGTGGTAATGATCAGTTCACTAATCCCACTTGGCTGCCCAACTTTCACTCTTCTAGGTTCAAGCGTTCGTTTCCAGTAACAGTTTGAATTTTAGGTTTCACTCTGTTTTCTGTTATATAGAACTCTAAATCAAACACGGTTTGTGCTAGCTCCGTGAAACTTGACAAAATGAAGTAGTTCTAAGTTCTATCTCTAGGGTTTGTTTCCTATTGAAGTACCCCATGCAGAGACTGGCGAAGAACACTTTCGTTTGAAAGGGGTTGCCAAGCTTCCATAAAACTACTCGTTTGCTGAAATCTCAAGCAAACATTTTTTCACCAAATCTTGATGATACTTGGTGGTAATGATCAGTTCACTAATCCCACTTGGCTGCCCAACTTTCACTCTTCTAGGTTCAAGCGTTCGTTTCCAGTAACACTTTGAATTTTTAGGTTTCACTCTGTTTTCTGCTATATAGATAGATGTGTTTGAAACTCTAAATCAAACACGGTTTGTGCTAGCTCCCGTGAAACTTGACAAAATGAAGTAGTTCTAAGTTCTGTCTCTAGGGTTTGTTTCCTCTTGAAGTACCAAATGCAGACACTGGCGAGGAACACTTTCGTTTGAAAGGGGTTGCCAAGCTTCCAAAAAACTACTCGTTTGCTGAAATCTCAGCAACATTTTTTCACCAAATGTTGATGATACTTGGTGGTAATGATCAGTTCACTAAGCCCACTTGGCTGCCCAATTTTCACTCTTCTAGGTTCAAGCGTTCGTTCCAGTAACACTTTGAATTTTTAGGTTTCACTCTGTTTTCTGCTATATAGATAGATGTGTTTGAAACTCTAAATCAAACCACGGTTTGTGCTAGCTCCTTGAAACTTGACAAAATGAAGTAGTTCTAAGTTCTATCTCTATGGTTTGTTTCCTCTTGAAGTACCCCATGCAGAGACTGGCGAAAAAACACTTTCTTTTTAAAGGGGTTGCCAAGCTTCCAAAAAACTACTCGTTTGCTGAAATCTCAGCAAACATTTTTCACCAAAACTTGATGATACTTGGTGGTAATGATCAGTTCACTAAGCCCACTTGGCTGCCCAATTTTTACTCTTCTAGGTTCAAGCGTTCGTTTCCAGTAACACTTTGAAAATTTAGGTTTCACTCTGTTTTCTGCTATATAGATAGATGTCTTTGAACTCTAAATCAAAACACGGATTGTGCTAGCTCCTTGAAACTTGACAAAATGAAGTAGTTGTTAGTTTCTAACTCTATGGTTTTTTTCCTCTTGAAGTACCCCATGCAGAGACTGGCGAAAAACACTTTCGTTTGAAAGGGGTTGCCATGCTTCCAAAAAACTACTAGTTTGCTGAAATCTCAGCAAATATTTTTTCACCAAATCTTGATGATACTTGGTGGTAATGATCAGTTCACTAATCCCACTTGGCTGCCCAACTTTCACTCTTCTAGGTTCACGCGTTCGTTTCCAGTAACAGTTTGAATTTTTAGGTTTCACTCTGTTTTCTGCTATATAGATAGATGTGTTTGAAACTCTAAATCAAACACGGTTTTGTGCTAGCTCCGTGAAACTTGACCAAATGAAGTAGTTCTAAGTTCTATCTCTATGGTTTGTTTCCTCTTGAAGTACCCCATGCAGAGACTGGCGAAAAACACTTTCGTTTGAAAGGGGTTGCCAAGCTTCAAAAAAACTACTAGTTGCTGAAAATCTCAGCAAACATTTTTTCACCAAATCTTGATGATACTTGGTGGTAATGATCAGTTCACTAATCCCACTTGGCTGCCCAACTTTCACTCTTCTAGGTTCAAGCGTTCGTTTCCAGTAACAGTTTGAATTTTTAGGTTTCACTCTGTTTTCTGTTATATAGAACTCTAAATCAAACACGGTTTGTGCTAGCTCCGTGAAACTTGACAAAAATGAAGTAGTTCTAAGTTCTATCTCTAGGGTTTGTTTCCTATTGAAGTACCCCATGCAGAGACTCTCGAAGAACACTTTCGTTGAAAGGGGTTGCCAAGGCTTCCATAAAACTACTCGTTTGCTGAAATCTCAGCAAACAATTTTTTCACCAAATCTTGATGATACTTGGTGGAAATGATCAGTTCACTAAGCCACTTGGCTGCCCAATTTTCACTCTTCTAGGTTCAAGCGTTCGTTTCCAGTAACACTTTGAATTTTTAGGTTTCACTCTGTTTTCTGCTATATAGATAGATGTGTTGAAACTCTAAATCAAACACGGTTTGTGCTAGCTCCTTGAAACTTGACCAAATGAAGTAGTTCTAAGTTCTATCTCTATGGTTTGTTTCCTCTTGAAGTACCCCATGCAGAGACTGGCGAAAAACACTTTCGTTTGAAAGGGGTTGCCAAGCTTCCAAAAAAACTACTAGTTTCCTGAAATCTCAGCAAACATTTTTTCACCAAATCTTGATGATACTTGGTGGTAATGATCAGTTCACTAATCCCACCTTGGCTGCCCAACTTTCACTCTTCTAGGTTCAAGCGTTCGTTTCCAGTAACACTTTGAATTTTTAGGTTTCACTCTGTTTTTCTGCTATATAGATAGATGTGTTTTGAAACTCTAAATCAAACACGGTTTGTGCTAGCTCCGTGAAACTTGACAAAATGAAGTAGTTCTAAGTTCTGTCTCTAGGGTTTGTTTCCTCTTTGAAGTACCAAATGCAGACACTGGCGAGGAACACTTTCGTTTGAAAGGGGTTGCCAAGCTTCCAAAAAACTACTCGTTTGCTGAAATCTCAGCAAACATTTTTTCACCAAATGTTGATGATACTTGGTGGTAATGATCAGTTCACTAAGCCCACTTGGCTGCCCAATTTTCACTCTTCTAGGTTCAAGCGTTCGTTTCCAGTAACACTTTGAATTTTTAGGTTTCACTCTGTTTTCTGCTATATAGATAGATGTGTTTGAAACTCTAAATCAAACACGGTTTGTGCTAGCTCCTTGAAACTTGACAAAAATGAAGTAGTTCTAAGTTCTATCTCTATGGTTTGTTTCCTCTTGAAGTAACCCCATGCAGAGACTGGCGAAAACACTTTCTTTTTAAAGGGGTTGCCAAGCTTCCAAAAAACTACTCGTTTGCTGAAATCTCAGCAAACATTTTTTCACCAAAACTTGATGATACTTGGTGGTAATGATCAGTTCACTAAGCCCACTTGGCTGCCCAATTTTTTACTCTTCTAGGTTCAAGCGTTCGTTTCCAGTAACACTTTGAAATTTTAGGTTTCACTCTGTTTTCTGCTATATAGATAGATGTCTTTGAAACTCTAAATCAAACACGGAAGTGCTAGCTCCTTGAAACTTGACAAAATGAAGTAGTTGTTAGTTCTAACTCTATGGTTTTTTTCCTCTTGAAGTACCCCATGCAGAGACTGGCGAAAAACACTTTCGTTTGAAAGGGGTTGCCAAGCTTCCAAAAAACTACTAGTTTGCTGAAATCTCAGCAAACATTTTTTCACCAAATCTTGATGATACTTGGTGGTAATGATCAGTTCACTAAGCCCACTTGGCTGCCCAATTTTCACTCTCTAGGTTCAAGCGTTCGTTTCCAGTAACACTTTGAATTTTTAGGTTTCACTCTGTTTTCTGCTATATAGATAGATGTGTTTGAAACTCTAAATCAAACCGGTTTGTGCTAGCTCCTTGAAACTTGACCAAATGAAGTAGTTCTAAGTTCTATCACTATGGTTTGTTTCCTCTTGAAGTACCCCATGCAGAGACTGGCGAAAAACACTTTCGTTTCAAAGGGGTTGCCAAGCTTCCAAAAACTACTAGTTTGCTGAAATCTCAGCAAACATTTTTTCACCAAATCTTGATGATACTTGGTGGTAATGATCAGTTCACTAAGCCCACTTGGCTGCCCAACTTTCAATCTTCTAGGGTTCAAGCGTTCGTTTCCAGTAACACTTTGAATTTTTAGGTTTCACTCTGTTTTCTGCTATATAGATAGAAGTGTTTGAAACTCTAAATCAAACACGGTTTGTGCTAGCTCCTTGAAACTTGACAAAATGAAGTAGTTCTAAGTTCTATCTCTATGTTTGTTTCCTCTTGATGTACCCCATGCAGAGACTGGCGAAAACACTTTCGTTTGAAAGGGGTTGCCATGCTTCCAAAAAACTACTAGTTTGCTGAAATCTCAGCAAATATTTTTTCACCAAATCTTGATGATACTTGGTGGTAATGATCAGTTCACTAATCCCACTTGGCTGCCCAACTTTCACTCTTCTAGGTTCAAGCGTTCGTTTCCAGTAACAGTTTGAATTTTTAGGTTTCACTCTGTTTTCTGCTATATAGATAGATGTGTTTGAAACTCTAAATCAAACACGGTTTGTGCTAGCTCCGTGAAACTTGACCAAAATGAAGTAGTTCTAAGTTCTATCTCTATGGTTTGTTTCCTCTTGAAAGTACCCCATGCAGAGACTGGCGAAAAAACACTTTCGGTTGAAAGGGGTTGCCAAGCTTCCAAAAAAACTACTAGTTTGCTGAAATCTCAGCAAACATTTTTTCACCAAATCTTGATGATACTTGGTGGTAATGATCAGTTCACTAATCCCACTTGGCTGCCCAACTTTCACTCTTCTAGGATCAAGCGTTCGTTTCCAGTAACAGTTTGAATTTTTAGGTTTCACTCTGTTTTCTGTTATATAGAACTCTAAATCAAACACGGTTTGTGCTAGCTCCGTGAAACTTGACAAAATGAAGTAGTTCTAAGTTCTGTCTCTAGGGTTTGTTTCCTCTTGAAGTACCAAATGCAGACACTGGCGAGGAACACTTTTCGTTTGAAAGGGGTTGCCAAGCTTCCAAAAAACTACTCGTTTGCTGAAATCTCAGCAAACATTTTTTCACCAAATGTTGATGATACTTGGTGGTAATGATCAGTTCACTAAGCCACTTGGCTGCCCAATTTTCACTCTTCTAGGTTCAAGCGTTCGTTTCCAGTAACACTTTGAATTTTTAGGTTTCACTCTGTTTTCTGCTATATAGATAGATGTGTTTGAAACTCTAAATCAAACACGGTTTGTGCTAGCTCCTTGAAACTTGACAAATGAAGTAGTTCTAAGTTCTATCTCTATGGTTTTGTTTCCTCTTGAAGTACCCCATGCAGAGACTGGCGAAAAACACTTTCTTTTTAAAGGGGTTGCCAAGCTTCCAAAAAACTACTCGTTTGCTGAAATCTCAGCAAACATTTTTTCACCAAAACTTGATGATACTTGGTGGTAATGATCAGTTCACTAAGCCCACTTGGCTGCCCAATTTTTACTCTTCTAGGTTCAAGCGTTCGTTTCCAGTAACACTTTGAAATTTTAGGTTTCACTCTGTTTTCTGCTATATAGATAGATGTCTTTGAAACTCTAAATCAAACACGGATTGTGCTAGCTCCTTGAAACTTGACAAAATGAAGTAGTTGTTAGTTCTAACTCTATGGTTTTTTTCCTCTTGAAGTACCCCATGCAGAGACTGGCGAAAAACACTTTCGTTTGAAAGGGGTTGCCAAGCTTCCAAAAAACTACTAGTTTGCTGAAATCTCAGCAAACATTTTTTCACCAAATCTTGATGATACTTGGTGGTAATGATCAGTTCACTAAGCCCACTTGGCTGCCCAATTTTCACTCTTCTAGGTTCAAGCGTTCGTTTCCAGTAACACTTTGAATTTTTAGGTTTCACTCTGTTTTCTGCTATATAGATAGATGTGTTGAAACTCTAAATCAAACACGGTTTGTGCTAGCTCCTTGAAACTTGACCAAATGAAGTAGTTCTAAGTTCTATCCACTATGGTTTGTTTCCTCTTGAAGTACCCCATGCAGAGACTGGCGAAAAACACTTTTCGTTTCAAAAGGGGTTGCCAAGCTTCCAAAAAACTACTAGTTTGCTGAAATCTCAGCAAACATTTTTTCACCAAATCTTGATGATACTTGGTGGTAATGATCAGTTCACTAAGCCCACTTGGCTGCCCAACTTTCAATTCTTCCTAGGTTCAAGCGTTCGTTTCCAGTAACACTTTGAATTTTTAGGTTTCACTCTGTTTTCTGCTATATAGATAGATGTGTTTTGAAACTCTAAATCAAACACGGTTTGTGCTAGCTCCTTGAAACTTGACAAAATGAAGTAGTTCTAAGTTCTATCTCTATGGTTTGTTTCCTCTTGATGTACCCCATGCAGAGACTGGCGAAAACACTTTCGTTTGAAAGGGGTTGCCATGCTTCCAAAAACTACTAGTTTGCTGAAATCTCAGCAAATATTTTTTCACCAAATCTTGATGATACTTGGTGGTAATGATCAGTTCACTAATCCCACTTGGCTGCCCAACTTTCACTCTTCTAGGTTCAAGCGTTCGTTTCCAGTAACAGTTTGAATTTTTAGGTTTCACTCTGTTTTCTGCTATATAGATAGATGTGTTTGAAACTCTAAATCAAACACGGTTTGTGCTAGCTCCGTGAAACTTGACCAAATGAAGTAGTTCTAAGTTCTATCTCTATGGTTTGTTTCCTCTTGAAGTACCCCATGCAGAGACTGGCGAAAAACACTTTCGTTTGAAAGGGGTTGCCAAGCTTCCAAAAACTACTAGTTTGCTGAAATCTCAGCAAACATTTTTTCACCAAATCTTGATGATACTTGGTGGTAATGATCAGTTCACTAATCCCACTTGGCTGCCCAACTTTCACTCTTCTAGGATCAAGCGTTCGTTTCCAGTAACAGTTTGAATTTTTAGGTTTCACTCTGTTTTCTGTTATATAGAACTCTAAATCAAACACGGTTTGTGCTAGCTCCGTGAAACTTGACAAAATGAAGTAGTTCTAAGTTCTGTCTCTAGGGTTTGTTTCCTCTTGAAGTACCAAATGCAGACCACTGGCGAGGAACACTTTCGTTTGAAAGGGGTTGCCAAGCTTCCAAAAAACTACTCGTTTGCTGAAATCTCAGCAAACATTTTTTCACCAAATGTTGATGATACTTGGTGGTAATGATCAGTTCACTAAGCCCACTTGGCTGCCCAATTTTCACTCTTCTAGGTTCAAGCGTTCGTTTCCCAGTAACACTTTGAATTTTTAGGTTTCACTCTGTTTTCTGCTATATAGATAGATGTGTTTGAAACTCTAAATCAAACACGGTTTGTGCTAGCTCCTTGAAACTTGACAAAATGAAGTAGTTCTAAGTTTCTATCTCTATGGTTTGTTTCCTCTTGAAGTACCCCATGCAGAGACTGGCGAAAAACACTTTCTTTTAAAGGGGTTGCCAAGCTTCCAAAAAACTACTCGTTTGCTGAAATCTCAGCAAACATTTTTTCACCAAAACTTGATGATACTTGGTGGTAATGATCAGTTCACTAAGCCCACTTGGCTGCCCAATTTTTACTCTTCTAGGTTCAAGCGTTTCGTTTCCAGTAACACTTTGAAATTTTAGGTTTCACTCTGTTTTCTGCTATATAGATAGATGTCTTTGAAACTCTAAATCAAACACGGATTGTGCTAGCTCCTTGAAACTTGACAAAATGAAGTAGTTGTTAGTTCTAACTCTATGGTTTTTTTTCCTCTTGAAGTACCCCATGCAGAGACTGGCGAAAACACTTTCGTTTGAAAGGGGTTGCCAAGCTTCCAAAAAACTACTAGTTTGCTGAAATCTCAGCAAACATTTTTTCACCAAATCTTGATGATACTTGGTGGTAATGATCAGTTCACTAAGCCCACTTGGCTGCCCAATTTTCACTCTTCTAGGTTCAAGCGTTCGTTTCCAGTAACACTTTGAATTTTTAGGTTTCACTCTGTTTTTCTGCTATATAGATAGATGTGTTGAAACTCTAAATCAAACACGGTTTGTGCTAGCTCCTTGAAACTTGACAAAATGAAGTAGTTCTAAGTTCTATCACTATGGTTTGTTTCCTCTTGAAGTACCCCATGCAGAGACTGGCGAAAAACACTTTCGTTTGAAAGGGGTTGCCAAGCTTCCAAAAAACTACTAGTTTGCTGAAATCTCAGCAAACATTTTTTCACCAAATCTTGATGATACTTGGTGGTAATGATCAGTTCACTAATCCCACTTGGCTGCCCAACTTTCACTCTTCTAGGTTCAAGCGTTCGTTTCCAGTAACACTTTGAATTTTTAGGTTTCACTCTGTTTTCTGCTATATAGATAGATGTGTTTGAAACTCTAAATCCAACACGGTTTGTGCTAGCTCCGTGATACTTGACAAAATGAAGTTGTTCTAAGTTCTATCTCTGTGGTTTGTTTCCTCTTGAAGTACCCCATGCAGAGACTGGCGAAGAACACTTTCGTTTGAAAGGGGTTGCCATGCTTCCAAAAAACTACTAGTTTGCTGAAATCTCAGCAAACATTTTTTTCACCAAATCTTGATGATACTTGGTGGTAATGATCAGTTCACTAATCCCACTTGGCTGCCCAACTTCAATCTTCTAGGTTCAAGCGTTCGTTTCCAGTAACACTTTGAATTTTTAGGTTTCACTCTGTTTTCTGCTATATAGATAGATGTGTTTGAAACTCTAAATCAAACACGGTTTGTGCTAGCTCCTTGAAACTTGACAAAATGAAGTAGTTCTAAGTTCTATCTCTATGGTTTGTTTCCTCTTGAAGTACCCCATGCAGAGACTGGCGAAAAACACTTTCGTTTTAAAGGGGTTGCCAAGCTTCCAAAAAACTACTCGTTTGCTGAAATCTCAGCAAACATTTTTTCACCAAAACTTGATGATACTTGGTGGTAATGATCAGTTCACTAAGCCCACTTGGCTGGCCCATTTTTTACTCTTCTAGGTTCAAGCGTTCGTTTCCAGTAACACTTTGAAATTTTAGGTTTCACTCTGTTTTCTGCTATATAGATAGATGTCTTTGAAACTCTAAATCAAACACGGTTTGTGCTAGCTCCTTGAAACTTGACAAAATGAAGTAGTTGTTAGTTCTAACTCTATGGTTTTTTTCCTCTTGAAGTACCCCATGCAGAGACTGGCGAAAAACACTTTCGTTTGAAAGGGGTTGCCAAGCTTCCAAAAAACTACTAGTTTGCTGAAATCTCAGCAAACATTTTTTCACCAAATCTTGATGATACTTGGTGGTAATGATCAGTTCACTAAGCCCACTTGGCTGCCCAATTTTCACTCTTCTAGGTTCAAGCGTTCGTTTCCAGTAACACTTTGAATTTTTAGGTTTCACTCTGTTTTCTGCTATATAGATAGATGTGTTGAAACTCTAAATCAAACACGGTTTGTGCTAGCTCCTTGAAACTTGACAAAATGAAGTAGTTCTAAGTTCTATCTCTATGGTTTGTTTCCTCTTGAAGTACCCCATGCAGAGACTGGCGAAAAACACTTTCGTTTGAAAGGGGTTGCCAAGCTTCCAAAAAACTACTAGTTTGCTGAAATCTCAGCAAACATTTTTTCACCAAATCTTGATGATACTTGGTGGTAATGATCAGTTCACTAATCCCACTTGGCTGCCCAACTTTCACTCTTCTAGGTTCAAGCGTTCGTTTCCAGTAACAGTTTGAATTTTTAGGTTTCACTCTGTTTTCTGTTATATAGAACTCTAAATCAAACACGGTTTGTGCTAGCTCCGTGAAACTTGACAAAATGAAGTAGTTCTAAGTTCTATCTCTAGGGTTTGTTTCCTCTTGAAGTACCCCATGCAGAGACTGGCGAAGAACACTTTCGTTTGAAAGGGGTTGCCAAGCTTCCAAAAAACTACTCGTTTGCTGAAATCTCAGCAAACATTTTTTCACCAAATCTTGATGATACTTGGTGGAAATGATCAGTTCACTAAGCCCACTTGGCTGCCCAATTTTCACTCTTCTAGGTTCAAGCGTTCGTTTCCAGTAACACTTTGAATTTTTAGGTTTCACTCTGTTTTCTGCTATATAGATAGATGTGTTGAAACTCTAAATCAAACACGGTTTGTGCTAGCTCCTTGAAACTTGACCAAATGAAGTAGTTCTAAGTTCTATCTCTATGGTTTGTTTCCTCTTGAAGTACCCCATGCAGAGACTGGCGAAAAACACTTTCGTTTGAAAGGGGTTGCCAAGCTTCCAAAAAACTACTAGTTTCCTGAAATCTCAGCAAACATTTTTTCACCAAATCTTGATGATACTTGGTGGTAATGATCAGTTCACTAATCCCACTTGGCTGCCCAACTTTCACTCTTCTAGGTTCAAGCGTTCGTTTCCAGTAACACTTTGAATTTTTAGGTTTCACTCTGTTTTCTGCTATATAGATAGATGTGTTTGAAACTCTAAATCAAACACGGTTTGTGCTAGCTCCGTGAAACTTGACAAAATGAAGTAGTTCTAAGTTCTTTCTCTAGGGTTTGTTTCCTCTTGAAGTACCAAATGCAGAGACTGGCGAGGAACACTTTCGTTTGAAAGGGTTTGCCAAGCTTCCAAAAAACTACTCGTTTGCTGAAATCTCAGCAAACATTTTTTCACCAAATGTTGATGATACTTGGTGGTAATGATCAGTTCACTAAGCCCACTTGGCTGCCCAATTTTCACTCTTCTAGGTTCAAGCGTTCGTTTCCAGTAACACTTTGAATTTTTAGGTTTCACTCTGTTTTCTGCTATATAGATAGATGTGTTTGAAACTCTAAATCAAACACGGTTTGTGCTAGCTCCGTGAAACTTGACCAAATGAAGTAGTTCTAAGTTCTATCTCTATGGTTTGTTTCCTCTTGAAGTACCCCATGCAGAGACTGGCGAAGAACACTTTCGTTTGAAAAGGGTTGCCATGCTTCCAAAAAACTACTAGTTTGCTAAAATCTCAGCAAACATTTTTTCACCAAATCTTGATGATACTTGGTGGTAATGATCAGTTCACTAATCCCACTTGGCTGCCCAACTTTCACTCTTCTAGGTTCAAGCGTTCGTTTCCAGTAACAGTTTGAATTTTTAGGTTTCACTCTGTTTTGTGCTATATAGATAGATGTGTTTGAAACTCTAAATCAAACACGGTTTGTGCTAGCTCCGTGATACTTGACAAAATGAAGTAGTTCTAAGTTCTATCTCTGTGGTTTGTTTCCTCTTGAAGTACCCCATGCAGAGACTGGCGAAGAACACTTTCGTTTGAAAGGTGTTGCCATGCTTCCAAAAAACTACTAGTTTGCTGAAATCTCAGCAAACATTTTTTCACCAAATCTTGATGATACTTGGTGGTAATGATCAGTTCACTAATCCCACTTGGCTGCCCAACTTTCAATCTTCTAGGTTCAAGCGTTCGTTTCCAGTAACACTTTGAATTTTTAGGTTTCACTCTGTTTTCTGCTATATAGATAGATGTGTTTGAAACTCTAAATCAAACACGGTTTGTGCTAGCTCCTTGAAACTTGACAAAATGAAGTAGTTCTAAGTTCTATCTCTATGGTTTGTTTCCTCTTGAAGTACCCCATGCAGAGACTGGCGAAAAACACTTTCGTTTGAAAGGGGTTGCCAAGCTTCCAAAAAACTACTCGTTTGCTGAAATCTCAGCAAACATTTTTTCACCAAAACTTGATGATACTTGGTGGTAATGATCAGTTCACTAAGCCCACTTGGCTGCCCAATTTTTACTCTTCTAGGTTCAAGCGTTCGTTTCCAGTAACACTTTGAAATTTTAGGTTTCACTCTGTTTTCTGCTATATAGATAGATGTCTTTGAAACTCTAAATCAAACACGGTTTGTGCTAGCTCCTTGTAACTTGACAAAATGAAGTAGTTGTTAGTTCTAACTCTATGGTTTTTTTCCTCTTGAAGTACCCCATGCAGAGACTGGCGAAAAACACTTTCGTTTGAAAGGGGTTGCCAAGCTTCCAAAAAACTACTAGTTTGCTGAAATCTCAGCAAACATTTTTTCACCAAATCTTGATGATACTTGGTGGTAATGATCAGTTCACTAAGCCCACTTGGCTGCCCAATTTTCACTCTTCTAGGTTCAAGCGTTCGTTTCCAGTAACACTTTGAATTTTTAGGTTTCACTCTGTTTTCTGCTATATAGATAGATGTGTTGAAACTCTAAATCAAACACGGTTTGTGCTAGCTCCTTGAAACTTGACAAAATGAAGTAGTTCTAAGTTCTATCTCTATGGTTTGTTTCCTCTTGAAGTACCCCATGCAGAGACTGGCGAAAAACACTTTCGTTTTAAAGGGGTTGCCAAGCTTCCAAAAAACTACTAGTTTGCTGAAATCTCAGCAAACATTTTTTCACCAAATCTTGATGATACTTGGTGGTAATGATCAGTTCACTAAGCCCACTTGGCTGCCCAACTTTCACTCTTCTAGGTTCAAGCGTTCGTTTCCAGTAACAGTTTGAATTTTTAGGTTTCACTCTGTTTTCTGCTATATAGATAGATGTGTTTGAAACTCTAAATCAAACACGGTTTGTGCTAGCTCCGTGATACTTGACAAAATGAAGTAGTTCTAAGTTCTATCTCTATGGTTTGTTTCCTCTTGAAGTACACCATGCAGAGACTGGCGAAAAACACTTTCGTTTGAAAGGGGTGGCCAAGCTTCCAAAAAACTACTACTTTGCTGAAATTTCAGCAAACATTTTTTCACCAAACCTTGATGATACATGGTGGTAATGATCAGTTCACTAATCCCACTTGGCTGCCCAACTTTCAATCTTCTAGCTCAAGCGTTCGTTTCCAGTAACAGTTTGAATTTTTAGGTTTCACTCTGTTTTCTGCTATATAGATAGATGTGTTTGAAACTCTAAATCAAACACGGTTTGTGCTAGCTCCGTGAAACTTGAAAAAATGAAGTAGTTCTAAGTTCTATCTCTATGGTTTGTTTCCTCTTGAAGTACCCCATGCAGAGACTGGCGAAGAACACTTTCGTTTGAAAGGGGTTGCCATGCTTCCAAAAAACTACTAGTTTGCTGAAACCTCAGCAAACATTTTTTCACCAAATCTTGATGATACTTGGTGGTAATGATCAGTTCACTAAGCCCACTTGGCTGCCCAACTTTCACTCTTCTAGGTTCAAGCGTTCGTTTCCAGTAACAGTTTGAATTTTTAGGTTTCACTCTGTTTTCTCCTATAGATAGATGTGTTTGAAAGTCTAAATCAAACACGGTTTGTGCTAGCTCCGTGATAATTGACAAAATGAAGTAGTTCTAAGTTCTATCTCTATGGTTTGTTTCCTCTTGAAGTACCAAATGCAGAGACTGGCGAAGAACACTTTCGTTTGAAAGGGGTTGCCAAGCTTCCAAAAAACTACTCGTTTGCTGAAATCTCAGCAACCATTTTTTCACCAAATGTTGATGATACTTGGTGGTAATGATCAGTTCACTAAGCCCACTTGGCTGCCCAATTTTCACTCTTCTAGGTTCAAGCGTTCGTTTCCAGTAACACTTTGAATTTTTAGGTTTCACTCTGTTTTCTGCTATATAGATAGATGTGTTTGAAACTCTAAATCAAACACGGTTTGTGCTAGCTCCTTGAAACTTGACAAAATGAAGTAGTTCTAAGTTCTATCTCTATGGTTTGTTTCCTCTTGAAGTACCCCATGCAGAGACTGGCGAAAAACACTTTCGTTTTAAAGGGGTTGCCAAGCTTCCAAAAAACTACTCGTTTGCTGAAATCTCAGCAAACATTTTTTCACCAAAACTTGATGATACTTGGTGGTAATGATCAGTTCACTAAGCCCACTTGGCTGCCCAATTTTTACTCTTCTAGGTTCAAGCGTTCGTTTCCAGTAACACTTTGAAATTTTAGGTTTCACTCTGTTTTCTGCTATATAGATAGATGTCTTTGAAACTCTAAATCAAACACGGTTTGTGCTAGCTCCTTGAAACTTGACAAAATGAAGTAGTTGTTAGTTCTATCTCTATGGTTTTTTTCCTCTTGAAGTACCCCATGCAGAGACTGGCGAAAAACACTTTCGTTTGAAAGGGGTTGCCAAGCTTCCAAAAAACTACTAGTTTGCTGAAATCTCAGCAAACATTTTTTCACCAAATCTTGATGATATTGGTGGTAATGATCAGTTCACTAAGCCCACTTGGCTGCCCAATTTTCACTCTTCTAGGTTCAAGCGTTCGTTTCCAGTAACACTTTGAATTTTTAGGTTTCACTCTGTTTTCTGCTATATAGATAGATGTGTTGAAACTCTAAATCAAACACGGTTTGTGCTAGCTCCTTGAAACTTGAAAAATGAAGTAGTTCTAAGTTCTATCTCTATGGTTTGTTTCCTCTTGAAGTACCCCATGCAGAGACTGGCGAAAAACACTTTCGTTTTAAAGGGGTTGCCAAGCTTCCAAAAAACTACTAGTTTGCTGAAATCTCAGCAAACATTTTTTCACCAAATCTTGATGATACTTGGTGGTAATGATCAGTTCACTAATCCCACTTGGCTGCCCAACTTTCACTCTTCTAGGCTCAAGCGTTCGTTTCCAGTAACAGTTTGAATTTTTAGGTTTCACTCTGTTTTCTGCTATATAGATAGATGTGTTTGAAACTCTAAATCAAACACGGTTTGTGCTAGCTCCGTGATACTTGACAAAATGAAGTAGTTCTAAGTTCTATCTCTATGGTTTGTTTCCTCTTGAAGTACCCCATGCAGAGACTGGCGAAAAACACTTTCGTTTTAAAGGGGTTGCCAAGCTTCCAAAAAACTACTAGTTTGCTGAAATCTCAGCAAACATTTTTTCACCAAATCTTGATGATACTTGGTGGTAATGATCAGTTCACTAATCCCACTTGGCTGCCCAACTTTCACTCTTCTAGGTTCAAGCGTTCGTTTCCAGTAACAGTTTGAATTTTTAGGTTTCACTCTGTTTTCTGCTATATAGATAGATGTGTTTGAAACTCTAAATCAAACACGGTTTGTGCTAGCTCCTTGATACTTGACAAAATGAAGTAGTTCTAAGTTCTATCTCTATGGTTTGTTTCCTCTTGAAGTACCCCATGCAGAGACTGGCGAAGAACACTTTCGTTTGAAAGGGGTTGCCATGCTTCCAAAAAACTACTAGTTTGCTGAAATCTCAGCAAACATTTTTTCACCAAATCTTGATGATACTTGGTGGTAATGATCAGTTCACTAATCCCACTTGGCTGCCCAACTTTCAATCTTCTAGGTTCAAGCGTTCGTTTCCAGTAACACTTTGAATTTTTAGGTTTCACTCTGTTTTCTGCTATATAGATAGATGTGTTTGAAACTCTAAATCAAACACGGTTTGTGCTAGCTCCGTGAAACTTGACAAAATGAAGTAGTTCTAAGTTCTTTCTCTAGGGTTTGTTTCCTCTTGAAGTACCAAATGCAGAGACTGGCGAGGAACACTTTCGTTTGAAAGGGGTTGCCAAGCTTCCAAAAAACTACTAGTTTGCTGAAATCTCAGCAAACATTTTTTCACCAAATCTTGATGATACTTGGTGGTAATGATCAGTTCACTAATCCCTCTTGGCTGCCCAACTTTCACTCTTCTAGGTTCAAGCGTTCGTTTCCAGTAACAGTTTGAATTTTTAGGTTTCACTGTTTTCTGTTATATAGAACTCTAAATCCAACACGGTTTGTGCTAGCTCCTTGAAACTTGACCAAATGAAGTAGTTCTAAGTTCTATCTCTAGGGTTTGTTTCCTCTTGAAGTACCCCATGCAGACACTGGCGAAGAACACTTTCGTTTGAAAGGGGTTGCCAAGCTTCCAAAAAACTACTCGTTTGCTGAAATCTCAGCAAACATTTTTTCAACAAATCTTGATTATACTTGGTGGTAATGATCAGTTCACTAAGCCCACTTGGCTGCCCAATTTTCACTCTTCTAGGTTCAAGCGTTCGTTTCCAGTAACACTTTGAATTTTTAGGTTTCACTCTGTTTTCTGCTATATAGATAGATGTGTTGAAACTCTAAATCAAACACGGTTTGTGCTAGCTCCTTGAAACTTGACCAAATGAAGTAGTTCTAAGTTCTATCTCTATGGTTTGTTTCCTCTTGAAGTACCCCATGCAGAGACTGGCGAAAAACACTTTCGTTTGAAAGGGGTTGCCAAGCTTCCAAAAAACTACTAGTTTGCTGAAATCTCAGCAAACATTTTTTCACCAAATCTTGATGATACTTGGTGGTAATGATCAGTTCACTAAGCCCACTTGGCTGCCCAACTTTCACTCTTCTAGGTTCAAGCGTTCGTTTCCAGTAACAGTTTGAATTTTTAGGTTTCACTCTGTTTTCTGCTCTATAGATAGATGTGTTTGAAACTCTAAATCAAACACGGTTTGTGCTAGCTCCGTGATACTTGACAAAATGAAGTAGTTCTAAGTTCTATCTCTATGGTTTGTTTCCTCTTGAAGTACCCCATGCAGAGACTGGCGAAGAACACTTTCGTTTGAAAGGGGTTGCCATGCTTCCAAAAAACTACTAGTTTGCTGAAATCTCAGCAAACATTTTTTCACCAAATCTTGATGATACTTGGTGGTAATGATCAGTTCACTAATCCCACTTGGCTGCCCAACTTTCAATCTTCTAGGTTCAAGCGTTCGTTTCCAATAACACTTTGAATTTTTAGGTTTCACTCTGTTTTCTGCTATATAGATAGATGTTTTTGAAACTCTAAATCAAACACGGTTTGTGCTAGCTCCTTGAAACTTGACCAAATGAAGTAGTTCTAAGTTCTATCTCTATGGTTTGTTTCCTCTTGAAGTACACCATGCAGAGACTGGCGAAAAACACTTTCGTTTGAAAGGGGTGGCCAAGCTTCCAAAAAACTACTCGTTTGCTGAAATCTCAGCAAACATTTTTTCACCAAATCTTGATGATACATGGTGGTAATGATCAGTTCACTAATCCCACTTGGCTGCCCAACTTTCAATCTTCTAGCTCAAGCGTTCGTTTCCAGTAACAGTTTGAATTTTTAGGTTTCACTCTGTTTTCTGCTATATAGATAGATGTGTTTGAAACTCTAAATCAAACACGGTTTGTGCTAGCTCCGTGAAACTTGAAAAAATGAAGTAGTTCTAAGTTCTATCTCTATGGTTTGTTTCCTCTTGAAGTACCCCATGCAGAGACTGGCGAAGAACACTTTCGTTTGAAAGGGGTTGCCATGCTTCCAAAAAACTACTAGTTTGCTAAAACCTCAGCAAACATTTTTTCACCAAATCTTGATGATACTTGGTGGTAATGATCAGTTCACTAAGCCCACTTGGCTGCCCAACTTTCACTCTTCTAGGTTCAAGCGTTCGTTTCCAGTAACAGTTTGAATTTTTAGGTTTCACTCTGTTTTCTGCTATAGATAGATGTGTTTGAAAGTCTAAATCAAACACGGTTTGTGCTAGCTCCGTGATAATTGACAAAATGAAGTAGTTCTAAGTTCTATCTCTATGGTTTGTTTCCTCTTGAAGTACCAAATGCAGAGACTGGCGAAGAACACTTTCGTTTGAAAGGGGTTGCCAAGCTTCCAAAAAACTACTCGTTTGCTGAAATCTCAGCAACCATTTTTTCACCAAATGTTCATGATACTTGGTGGTAATGATCAGTTCACTAAGCCCACTTGGCTGCCCAATTTTCACTCTTCTAGGTTCAAGCGTTCGTTTCCAGTAACACTTTGAATTTTTAGGTTTCACTCTGTTTTCTGCTATATAGATAGATGTGTTTGAAACTCTAAATCAAACACGGTTTGTGCTAGCTCCTTGAAACTTGACAAAATGAAGTAGTTCTAAGTTCTATCTCTATGGTTTGTTTCCTCTTGAAGTACCCCATGCAGAGACTGGCGAAAAACACTTTCGTTTTAAAGGGGTTGCCAAGCTTCCAAAAAACTACTCGTTTGCTGAAATCTCAGCAAACATTTTTTCACCAAAACTTGATGATACTTGGTGGTAATGATCAGTTCACTAAGCCCACTTGGCTGCCCAATTTTCACTCTTCTAGGTTCAAGCGTTCGTTTCCAGTAACACTTTGAATTTTTAGGTTTCACTCTGTTTTCTGCTATATAGATAGATGTGTTGAAACTCTAAATCAAACACGGTTTGTGCTAGCTCCTTGAAACTTGACAAAATGAAGTAGTTCTAAGTTCTATCTCTATGGTTTGTTTCCTCTTGAAGTACCCCATGCAGAGACTGGCGAAAAACACTTTCGTTTTAAAGGGGTTGCCAAGCTTCCAAAAAACTACTAGTTTGCTGAAATCTCAGCAAACATTTTTTCACCAAATCTTGATGATACTTGGTGGTAATGATCAGTTCACTAATCCCACTTGGCTGCCCAACTTTCACTCTTCTAGGCTCAAGCGTTCGTTTCCAGTAACAGTTTGAATTTTTAGGTTTCACTCTGTTTTCTGCTCTATAGATAGATGTGTTTGAAACTCTAAATCAAACACGGTTTGTGCTAGCTCCGTGATACTTGACAAAATGAAGTAGTTCTAAGTTCTATCTCTATGGTTTGTTTCCTCTTGAAGTACCCCATGCAGAGACTGGCGAAGAACACTTTCGTTTGAAAGGGGTTGCCATGCTTCCAAAAAACTACTAGTTTGCTGAAATCTCAGCAAACATTTTTTCACCAAATCTTGATGATACTTGGTGGTAATGATCAGTTCACTAATCCCACTTGGCTGCCCAACTTTCAATCTTCTAGGTTCAAGCGTTCGTTTCCAATAACACTTTGAATTTTTAGGTTTCACTCTGTTTTCTGCTATATAGATAGATGTTTTTGAAACTCTAAATCAAACACGGTTTGTGCTAGCTCCTTGAAACTTGACCAAATGAAGTAGTTCTAAGTTCTATCTCTATGGTTTGTTTCCTCTTGAAGTACACCATGCAGAGACTGGCGAAAAACACTTTCGTTTGAAAGGGGTGGCCAAGCTTCCAAAAAACTACTCGTTTGCTGAAATCTCAGCAAACATTTTTTCACCAAATCTTGATGATACATGGTGGTAATGATCAGTTCACTAATCCCACTTGGCTGCCCAACTTTCAATCTTCTAGCTCAAGCGTTCGTTTCCAGTAACAGTTTGAATTTTTAGGTTTCACTCTGTTTTCTGCTATATAGATAGATGTGTTTGAAACTCTAAATCAAACACGGTTTGTGCTAGCTCCGTGAAACTTGAAAAAATGAAGTAGTTCTAAGTTCTATCTCTATGGTTTGTTTCCTCTTGAAGTACCCCATGCAGAGACTGGCGAAGAACACTTTCGTTTGAAAGGGGTTGCCATGCTTCCAAAAAACTACTAGTTTGCTAAAACCTCAGCAAACATTTTTTCACCAAATCTTGATGATACTTGGTGGTAATGATCAGTTCACTAAGCCCACTTGGCTGCCCAACTTTCACTCTTCTAGGTTCAAGCGTTCGTTTCCAGTAACAGTTTGAATTTTTAGGTTTCACTCTGTTTTCTGCTATAGATAGATGTGTTTGAAAGTCTAAATCAAACACGGTTTGTGCTAGCTCCGTGATAATTGACAAAATGAAGTAGTTCTAAGTTCTATCTCTATGGTTTGTTTCCTCTTGAAGTACCAAATGCAGAGACTGGCGAAGAACACTTTCGTTTGAAAGGGGTTGCCAAGCTTCCAAAAAACTACTCGTTTGCTGAAATCTCAGCAACCATTTTTTCACCAAATGTTGATGATACTTGGTGGTAATGATCAGTTCACTAAGCCCACTTGGCTGCCCAATTTTCACTCTTCTAGGTTCAAGCGTTCGTTTCCAGTAACACTTTGAATTTTTAGGTTTCACTCTGTTTTCTGCTATATAGATAGATGTGTTTGAAACTCTAAATCAAACACGGTTTGTGCTAGCTCCTTGAAACTTGACAAAATGAAGTAGTTCTAAGTTCTATCTCTATGGTTTGTTTCCTCTTGAAGTACCCCATGCAGAGACTGGCGAAAAACACTTTCGTTTTAAAGGGGTTGCCAAGCTTCCAAAAAACTACTCGTTTGCTGAAATCTCAGCAAACATTTTTTCACCAAAACTTGATGATACTTGGTGGTAATGATCAGTTCACTAAGCCCACTTGGCTGCCCAATTTTCACTCTTCTAGGTTCAAGCGTTCGTTTCCAGTAACACTTTGAATTTTTAGGTTTCACTCTGTTTTCTGCTATATAGATAGATGTGTTGAAACTCTAAATCAAACACGGTTTGTGCTAGCTCCTTGAAACTTGACAAAATAAAGTAGTTCTAAGTTCTATCTCTATGGTTTGTTTCCTCTTGAAGTACCCCATGCAGAGACTGGCGAAAAACACTTTCGTTTTAAAGGGGTTGCCAAGCTTCCAAAAAACTACTAGTTTGCTGAAATCTCAGCAAACATTTTTTCACCAAATCTTGATGATACTTGGTGGTAATGATCAGTTCACTAATCCCACTTGGCTGCCCAACTTTCACTCTTCTAGGCTCAAGCGTTCGTTTCCAGTAACAGTTTGAATTTTTAGGTTTCACTCTGTTTTCTGCTATATAGATAGATGTGTTTGAAACTCTAAATCAAACACGGTTTGTGCTAGCTCCGTGATACTTGACAAAATGAAGTAGTTCTAAGTTCTATCTCTATGGTTTGTTTCCTCTTGAAGTACCCCATGCAGAGAATGGCGAAGAACACTTTCGTTTGAAAGGGGTTGCCATGCTTCCAAAAAACTACTAGTTTGCTGAAATCTCAGCAAACATTTTTTCACCAAATCTTGATGATACTTGGTGGTAATGATCGGTTCACTAATCCCACTTGGCTGCCCAACTTTCAATCTTCTAGGTTCAAGCGTTCGTTTCCAGTAACACTTTGAATTTTTAGGTTTCACTCTGTTTTCTGCTATATAGATAGATGTGTTTGAAACTCTAAATCAAACACGGTTTGTGCTAGCTCCATGAAACTTGACAAAATGAAGTAGTTCTAAGTTCTGTCTCTAGGGTTTGTTTCCTCTTGAAGTACCAAATGCAGAGACTGGCGAAGAACACTTTCGTTTGAAAGGGGTTGCCAAGCTTCCAAAAAACTACTCGTTTGCTGAAATCTCAGCAAACATTTTTTCACCAAATGTTGATGATACTTGGTGGTAATGATCAGTTCACTAAGCCCACTTGGCTGCCCAATTTTCACTCTTCTAGGTTCAAGCGTTCGTTTCCAGTAACACTTTGAAATTTTAGGTTTCACTCTGTTTTCTGCTATATAGATAGATGTCTTTGAAACTCTAAATCAAACACGGTTTGTGCTAGCTCCTTGAAACTTGAAAAAATGAAGTAGTTGTTAGTTCTATCTCTATGGTTTTTTTCCTCTTGAAGTACCCCATGCAGAGACTGGCGAAAAACACTTTCGTTTGAAAGGGGTTGCCAAGCTTCCAAAAAACTACTAGTTTGCTGAAATCTCAGCAACCATTTTTTCACCAAATCTTGATGATACTTGGTGGTAATGATCAGTTCACTAAGCCCACTTGGCTGCCCAATTTTCACTCTTCTAGGTTCAAGCGTTCGTTTCCAGTAACACTTTGAATTTTTAGGTTTCACTCTGTTTTCTGCTATATAGATAGATGTGTTGAAACTCTAAATCAAACACGGTTTGTGCTAGCTCCTTGAAACTTGACCAAATGAAGTAGTTCCAAGTTCTATCTCTATGGTTTGTTTCCTCTTGAAGTACCCCATGCAGAGACTGGCGAAAAACACTTTCGTTTTAAAGGGGTTGCCAAGCTTCCAAAAAATACTAGTTTGCTGATATCTCAGCAAACATTTTTTCACCAAATCTTGATGATACTTGGTGGTAATGATCAGTTCACTAATCCCACTTGGCTGCCCATCTTTCACTCTTCTAGGTTCAAGCGTTCGTTTCCAGTAACAGTTTGAATTTTTAGGTTTCACTCTGTTTTCTGCTATATAGATAGATGTGTTTGAAACTCTAAATCAAACATGGTTTGTGCTAGCTCCGTGATACTTGACAAAATGAAGTAGTTCTAAGTTCTATCTCTATGGTTTGTTTCCTCTTGAAGTACCCCATGCAGAGACTGGCGAAAAACACTTTCGTTTGAAAGGGGTGGCCAAGCTTCCAAAAAACTACTAGTTTGCTGAAATCTCAGCAAACATTTTTTCACCAAACCTTGATGATACATGGTGGTAATGATCAGTTCAATAATCCCACTTGGCTGCCCTACTTTCAATCTTCTAGGTTCAAGCGTTCGTTTCCAGTAACAGTTTGAATTTTTAGGTTTCACTCTGTTTTCTGCTATATAGATAGATGTGTTTGAAACTCTAAATCAAACACGGTTTGTGCTAGCTCCGTGAAACTTGACAAAATGAAGTAGTTCTAAGTTCTATCTCTATGGTTTGTTTCCTCTTGAAGTACCCCATGCAGAGACTGGCGAAAAACACTTTCGTTTGAAAGGGGTTGCCAAGCTTCCAAAAAACTACTAGTTTGCTAAAATCTCAGCAAACATTTTTTCACCAAATCTTGATGATACTTGGTGGTAATGATCAGTTCACTAATCCCTCTTGGCTGCCCAACTTTCACTCTTCTAGGTTCAAGCGTTCGTTTCCAGTAACAGTTTGAATTTTTAGGTTTCACTGTTTTCTGTTATATAGAACTCTAAATCCAACACGGTTTGTGCTAGCTCCTTGAAACTTGACAAAATGAAGTAGTTCTAAGTTCTATCTCTAGGGTTTGTTTCCTCTTGAAGTACCCCATGCAGACACTGGCGAAGAACACTTTCGTTTGAAAGGGGTTGCCAAGCTTCCAAAAAACTACTCGTTTGCTGAAATCTCAGCAAACATTTTTTCACCAAATCTTGATTATACTTGGTGGTAATGATCAGTTCACTAAGCCCACTTGGCTGCCCAATTTTCACTCTTCTAGGTTCAAGCGTTCGTTTCCAGTAACACTTTGAATTTTTAGGTTTCACTCTGTTTTCTGCTATATAGATAGATGTGTTGAAACTCTAAATCAAACACGGTTTGTGCTAGCTCCTTGAAACTTGACCAAATGAAGTAGTTCTAAGTTCTATCTCTATGGTTTGTTTCCTCTTGAAGTACCCCATGCAGAGACTGGCGAAAAACACTTTCGTTTGAAAGGGGTTGCCAAGCTTCCAAAAAACTACTAGTTTGCTGAAATCTCAGCAAACATTTTTTCACCAAATCTTGATGATACTTGGTGGTAATGATCAGTTCACTAATCCCACTTGGCTGCCCAACTTTCACTCTTCTAGTTTCAAGCGTTCGTTTCCAGTAACACTTTGAATTTTTAGGTTTCACTCTGTTTTCTGCTCTATAGATAGATGTGTTTGAAACTCTAAATCAAACACGGTTTGTGCTAGCTCCGTGAAACTTGACAAAATGAAGTAGTTCTAAGTTCTATCTCTATGGTTTGTTTCCTCTTGAAGTACCAAATGCAGAGACTGGCGAAGAACACTTTCGTTTGAAAGAGGTTGCCAAGCTTCCAAAAAACTACTCGTTTGCTGAAATCTCAGCAAACATTTTTTCACCAAATGTTGATGATACTTGGTGGTAATGATCACTTCACTAAGCCCACTTGGCTGCCCAATTTTCACTCTTCTAGGTTCAAGCGTTCGTTTCCAGTAACACTTTGAAATTTTAGGTTTCACTCTGTTTTCTGCTATATAGATAGATGTCTTTGAAACTCTAAATCAAACACGGTTTGTGCTAGCTCCTTGAAACTTGACAAAATGAAGTAGTTGTTAGTTCTATCTCTATGGTTTTTTTCCTCTTGAAGTACCCCATGCAGAGACTGGCGAAAAACACTTTCGTTTGAAAGGGGTTGCCAAGCTTCCAAAAAACTACTAGTTTGCTGAAATCTCAGCAAACATTTTTTCACCAAATCTTGATGATATTGGTGGTAATGATCAGTTCACTAAGCCCACTTGGCTGCCCAATTTTCACTCTTCTAGGTTCAAGCGTTCGTTTCCAGTAACACTTTGAATTTTTAGGTTTCACTCTGTTTTCTGCTATATAGATAGATGTGTTGAAACTCTAAATCAAACACGGTTTGTGCTAGCTCCTTGAAACTTGACAAAATGAAGTAGTTCTAAGTTCTATCTCTATGGTTTGTTTCCTCTTGAAGTACCCCATGCAGAGACTGGCGAAAAACACTTTCGTTTTAAAGGGGTTGCCAAGCTTCCAAAAAACTACTAGTTTGCTGAAATCTCAGCAAACATTTTTTCACCAAATCTTGATGATACTTGGTGGTAATGATCAGTTCACTAATCCCACTTGGCTGCCCAACTTTCACTCTTCTAGGTTCAAGCGTTCGTTTCCAGTAACAGTTTGAATTTTTAGGTTTCACTCTGTTTTCTGCTATATAGATAGATGTGTTTGAAACTCTAAATCAAACACGGTTTGTGCTAGCTCCGTGATACTTGACAAAATGAAGTAGTTCTAAGTTCTATCTCTATGGTTTGTTTCCTCTTGAAGTACCCCATGCAGAGAATGGCGAAGAACACTTTCGTTTGAAAGGGGTTGCCATGCTTCCAAAAAACTACTAGTTTGCTGAAATCTCAGCAAACATTTTTTCACCAAATCTTGATGACACTTGGTGGTAATGATCAGTTCACTAATCCCACTTGGCTGCCCAACTTTCAATCTTCTAGGTTCAAGCGTTCGTTTCCAGTAACACTTTGAATTTTTAGGTTTCACTCTGTTTTCTGCTATATAGATAGATGTCTTTGAAACTCTAAATCAAACACGGTTTGTGCTAGCTCCGTGAAACTTGACAAAATGAAGTAGTTCTAAGTTCTGTCTCTAGGGTTTGTTTCCTCTTGAAGTACCAAATGCAGAGACTGGCGAAGAACACTTTCGTTTGAAAGGGGGTTGCCAAGCTTCAAAAAACTACTCGTTTGCTGAAATCTCAGCAAACATTTTTTCACCAAATGTTGATGACACTTGGTGGTAATGATCAGTTCACTAAGCCCACTTGGCTGCCCAATTTTCACTCTTCTAGGTTCAAGCGTTCGTTTCCAGTAACACTTTGAAATTTTAGGTTTCACTCTGTTTTCTGCTATATAGATAGATGTCTTTGAAACTCTAAATCAAACACGGTTTGTGCTAGCTCCTTGAAACTTGAAAAAATGAAGTAGTTGTTAGTTCTATCTCTATGGTTTTTTTCCTCTTGAAGTACCCCATGCAGAGACTGGCGAAAAACACTTTCGTTTGAAAGGGGTTGCCAAGCTTCCAAAAAACTACTAGTTTGCTGAAATCTCAGCAACCATTTTTTCACCAAATCTTGATAATACTTGGTGGTAATGATCAGTTCACTAAGCCCACTTGGCTGCCCAATTTTCACTCTTCTAGGTTCAAGCGTTCGTTTTCCAGTAACACTTTGAATTTTTAGGTTTCACTCTGTTTTCTGCTATATAGATAGATGTGTTGAAACTCTAAATCAAACACGGTTTGTGCTAGCTTCTTGAAACTTGACCAAATGAAGTAGTTCTAAGTTCTATCTCTATGGTTTGTTTCCTCTTGAAGTACCCCATGCAGAGACTGGCGAAAAACACTTTCGTTTTAAAGGGGTTGCCAAGCTTCCAAAAAACTACTAGTTTGCTGATATCTCAGCAAACATTTTTTCACCAAATCTTGATGATACTTGGTGGTAATGATCAGTTCACTAATCCCACTTGGCTGCCCATCTTTCACTCTTCTAGGTTCAAGCGTTCGTTTCCAGTAACAGTTTGCATTTTTAGGTTTCACTCTGTTTTCTGCTATATAGATAGATGTGTTTGAAACTCTAAATCAAACATGGTTTGTGCTAGCTCCGCGATACTTGACAAAATGAAGTAGTTCTAAGTTCTATCTCTATGGTTTGTTTCCTCTTGAAGTACCCCATGCAGAGACTGGCGAAAAACACTTTCGTTTGAAAGGGGTGGCCAAGCTTCTAAAAAACTACTAGTTTGCTGAAATCTCAGCAAACATTTTTTCACCAAACCTTGATGATACATGGTGGTAATGATCAGTTCACTAATCCCACTTGGCTGCCCAACTTTCAATCTTCTAGGTTCAAGCGTTCGTTTCCAGTAACAGTTTGAATTTTTAGGTTTCACTCTGTTTTCTGCTATATAGATAGATGTGTTTGAAACTCTAAATCAAACACGGTTTGTGCTAGCTCCGTGAAACTTGACAAAATGAAGTAGTTCTAAGTTCTATCTCTATGGTTTGTTTCCTCTTGAAGTACCCCATGCAGAGACTGGCGAAAAACACTTTCGTTTGAAAGGGGTTGCCAAGCTTCCAAAAAACTACTAGTTTGCTGAAATCTCAGCAAACATTTTTTCACCAAATCTTGATGATACTTGGTGGTAATGATCAGTTCACTAATCCCACTTGGCTGCCCAACTTTCACTCTTCTAGGTTCAAGCGTTCGTTCCAGTAACAGTTTGAATTTTTAGGTTTCACTCTGTTTTCTGCTACATAGATAGATGTGTTTGAAACTCTAAATCAAACACGGTTTGTGCTAGCTCCGTGAAACTTGAGAAAATGAAGTAGTTCTAAGTTCTATCTCTATGGTTTGTTTCCTCTTGAAGTACCCCATGCAGAGACTGGCGAAGAACACTTTCGTTTGAAAGGGGTTGCCAAGCTTCCAAAAAACTACTCGTTTGCTGAAATCTCAGCAACCATTTTTTCACCAAATCTTGATGATACTTGGTGGTAATGATCAGTTCACTAATCCCACTTGGCTGCCCAACTTTCACTCTTCTAGGTTCAAGCGTTCGTTTCCAGTAACACTTTGAATTTTTAGGTTTCACTCTGTTTTCTGCTATATAGATAGATGTGTTTGAAACTCTAAATCAAACACGGTTTGTGCTAGCTCCGTGAAACTTGACAAAATGAAGTAGTTCTAAGTTCTATCTCTATGGTTTGTTTCCTCTTGAAGTACCAAATGCAGAGACTGGCGAAGAACACTTTCGTTTGAAAGGGGTTGCCAAGCTTCCAAAAAACTACACGTTTGCTGAAATCTCAGCAACCATTTTTTCACCAAATCTTGATGATACTTGGTGGTAATGATCAGTTCACTAATCCCACTTGGCTGCCCAACTTTCACTCTTCTAGGTTCAAGCGTTCGTTTCCAGTAACACTTTGAATTTTTAGGTTTCACTCTGTTTTCTGCTATATAGATAGATGTGTTTGAAACTCTAAATCAAACACGGTTTGTGCTAGCTCCGTGAAACTTGACAAAATGAAGTAGTTCTAAGTTCTATCTCTATGGTTTGTTTCCTCTTGAAGTACCAAATGCAGAGACTGGCGAAGAACACTTTCGTTTGAAAGGGGTTGCCAAGCTTCCAAAAAACTACTCGTTTGCTGAAATCTCAGCAAACATTTTTTCACCAAATCTTGATGATACTTGGTGGTAGTGATCAGTTCACTAATCCCACTTGGCTGCCCAACTTTCACTCTTCTAGGTTCAAGCGTTCGTTTCCAGTAACAGTTTGAATTTTTAGGTTTCACTCTGTTTTCTGCTATATAGATAGATGTGTTTGAAACTCTAAATCAAACACGGTTTGTGCTAGCTCCTTGAAACTTGACCAAATGAAGTAGTTCTAAGTTCTATCTCTATGGTTTGTTTCCTCTTGAAGTACCCCATGCAGAGACTGGCGAAAAACACTTTCGTTTGAAAGGGGTTGCCAAGCTTCCAAAAAACTACTAGTTTGCTAAAATCTCAGCAAACATTTTTCACCAAATCTTGATGATACTTGGTGGTAATGATCAGTTCACTAATCCCTCTTGGCTGCCCAACTTTCACTCTTCTAGGTTCAAGCGTTCGTTTCCAGTAACAGTTTGAATTTTTAGGTTTCACTGTTTTCTGTTATATAGAACTCTAAATCCAACACGGTTTGTGCTAGCTCCTTGAAACTTGACAAAATGAAGTAGTTCTAAGTTCTATCTCTAGGGTTTGTTTCCTCTTGAAGTACCCCATGCAGACACTGGCGAAGAACACTTTCGTTTGAAAGGGGTTGCCAAGCTTCAAAAAACTACTCGTTTGCTGAAATCTCAGCAAACATTTTTTCACCAAATCTTGATTATACTTGGTGGTAATGATCAGTTCACTAAGCCCACTTGGCTGCCCAATTTTCACTCTTCTAGGTTCAAGCGTTCGTTTCCAGTAACACTTTGAATTTTTAGGTTTCACTCTGTTTTCTGCTATATAGATAGATGTGTTGAAACTCTAAATCAAACACGGTTTGTGCTAGCTCCTTGAAACTTGACCAAATGAAGTAGTTCTAAGTTCTATCTCTATGGTTTGTTTCCTCTTGAAGTACCCCATGCAGAGACTGGCGAAAAACACTTTCGTTTGAAAGGGGTTGCCAAGCTTCCAAAAAACTACTAGTTTGCTGAAATCTCAGCAAACATTTTTTCACCAAATCTTGATGATACTTGGTGGTAATGATCAGTTCACTAATCCCACTTGGCTGCCCAACTTTCACTCTTCTAGTTTCAAGCGTTCGTTTCCAGTAACACTTTGAATTTTTAGGTTTCACTCTGTTTTCTGCTCTATAGATAGATGTGTTTGAAACTCTAAATCAAACACGGTTTGTGCTAGCTCCGTGAAACTTGACAAAATGAAGTAGTTCTAAGTTCTATCTCTATGGTTTGTTTCCTCTTGAAGTACCAAATGCAGAGACTGGCGAAGAACACTTTCGTTTGAAAGAGGTTGCCAAGCTTCCAAAAACTACTCGTTTGCTGAAATCTCAGCAAACATTTTTTCACCAAATGTTGATGATACTTGGTGGTAATGATCACTTCACTAAGCCCACTTGGCTGCCCAATTTTCACTCTTCTAGGTTCAAGCGTTCGTTTCCAGTAACACTTTGAAATTTTAGGTTTCACTCTGTTTTCTGCTATATAGATAGATGTCTTTGAAACTCTAAATCAAACACGGTTTGTGCTAGCTCCCTTGAAACTTGACAAAATGAAGTAGTTGTTAGTTCTATCTGTATGGTTTTTTTCCTCTTGAAGTACCCCATGCAGAGACTGGCGAAAAACACTTTCGTTTGAAAGGGGTTGCCAAGCTTCCAAAAAACTACTAGTTTGCTGAAATCTCAGCAAACATTTTTTCACCAAATCTTGATGATATTGGTGGTAATGATCAGTTCACTAAGCCCACTTGGCTGCCCAATTTTCACTCTTCTAGGTTCAAGCGTTCGTTTCCAGTAACACTTTGAATTTTTAGGTTTCACTCTGTTTTCTGCTATATAG